>NC_092229.1:2092494-2332494 GCF_036320965.1 Panulirus ornatus
TATAAGTAAAGGGAATTCATGTTTGGAGAGTATATATATATATATATATATATATATATATATATATATATATAGTTGTGTGTGTGTGCCCATTGATCAAATCTACCCGTTGTGCTAAATTCACGAATCTTTGCCATAAAATCTAATTTGGGGAAATTTTTTGTTCACTGAATCCAGGAACCTTTATATGTAAGAAAATTCTATTCACATAAGATATGAAATGAGAAGTGATAAAGTTGAACCTTGAGGAGCCCAACCAAGTATAACCTAAATGAATACACCGACTCACTATAAAGAAACTTGGATTACGTTTAACAAGTTTATACTGAATATAATCCTATGTTTTAGTCTAACTTAGGCTGAATGCATCGAAAGAGAAATCAAATATGTATATGTAAATCAACCTGTTTTGGATCTGACCACCTACTTACTGCAACCATTTAAACCATGAACCCACAAAGTCATCAACTGATTCGTACACAAGTTACAGGAAAGCAAGTTGGCAACCATATGTAGAACCCAAGATCCACAACTTCATCTCAAACAACTTCCCATCACCAGACCAAGCTATCTCACGGTTCATCAATGTCATACCACATAACACCCACATATACTAAATAACACTCACATATACTACGTACATACCAAACACATCACTTACATGTCCTACATACCACACACATATCACACGACCTCTGAAACAATGCAAGCAAAACTTCTCCCCACACGTTAAAGACCTCATTAAGCAAATAAAGACATTCATACCAACTCGCTCGCCAGATACAGACCATAAAACAAATCTAAACAACACTATCATCAACCCAGTGACTGAGATGTGAACAGGAAGTTGGCATTCCTTCTCAAACATGACCATATAGTTGCAGCAGCTGCCTACTTTGATTAACAATAAAGAAATTTCGCACCTCCTCCACCACCTCAGACCCCACACATGAAGCACATTTAACCTATGTCAACATCCCTGCAGACATATTAATGAAACGCAATTCACAACGTGACAAACCAACTTCATCCCTTAGCGAAACAGTCTTGAAAAACTTACTCAAAATTCACTTTGACGTAGAAATTCAGCCACCCTTAACTACCTTTAACACGTAGAAGTTCAGCCACCCTTAACTACCTTTAACACGTAGAAGTTCAGCCACCCTTAACTACCTTTAACACTCACAGCTCAAATATAACCCGAAAGGGCTCCCCGTCAACTGGCTTTGACAACATACCAAACTTTCATATAAAACACATTGACCAAGTAATGAAGCGAGCGCTTCCAGACACCAACCACTCTTGGCACACAACACAATCCTAATTTTTTTTTTCTTAGTACTCGCCCTAAAAGATTCCAACACCCTTCACCCCGCACCTCACTCTTCTTCCTGCCGACCCAAGTCAGTGCTGTCATCAGAGTCCAAACTCCTTGAAAAACTGATCCATAACTCGCCAAAGTACCCCACACCCCTACATGCATCACAGCTTCAGCCCTAATAATACAACTACCACACTGCACACGTACATCTCACAACAAATCTTGGATGCTTTCGACCAACCACAACCAACCTCCCACATAATAATGGTTGCAGAAAACATAAAGCATTTGACATTGTCCCCCGATATTTCCTCACACAAAAGATACCACAACCGTTGACAACAAATACAAAATAAAAAGCAAACAAACAGGCCAACGTCACAGCTGGCCGCAAAAGTTTGATTTCTAAAATACTCAAGTTCTACAGTGAAGTTTACCAGGGAGCAATTTTCTCTCCAACCTTCTTCAGTCACTTCCTGTATGACCTTCCCCTTTCTCTAAATGCCTCTCACAGCTGATGACCTTACCATTACATCTCGTCACCCTGACACTACACAAACGTCTACACTACATCACGTCAGAAGAACACTGGCTCACTCAGACAGGAATGTCTGCAACTGCACAAAAATCCGTGTCCATCGTCTTAACCTTTGCATATTTAGATATGTATAGATGTCTGTGTTTGTGCATGAAAATATCATTTACCTTATATACAATACATTGTATAACTCCAAATCAGCAGTGATGTATACTTTTTGTATAGTTCTGTAGTTTATATTTGTGGGGAAGTGAAATTGTGTGTGTGTGTGTGTGTGTGTGTGTATATATATATATATATATATATATATATATATATATATATATATATATATATACAGTCGGTCTATTCAAGGACTCTAATGCATGATTTTGTCTGTATAACTCCTGATATATTTTGTAATATGACTGATGAAAATTGCTCTCAAACTCGCTCCACTTTCATGTTTTTATACTTTTTATCAAAAAAAAAAACCCATATAAGGAAGAATGTTTGTGCCATTTTGTACATGGTGTATCCGTAAGGGAATTTTGTAAATCTTATTACATAGCAATAAAGGTATTTAACATGTTAATATCCTTTTAATTGTAACCTTTACTGTTTGGTTTGAGTCTTCCTGTTAGCTCTCCTGCTATAAAGTTCCTACACGTTACCTCCTGTTTTACCTGTTACCTCCTCTATTATACCAGTTATTGCTCTGTTTGGAAAGCTTAACCAGAACTACCGGCTTTGAAGTGGAAGCATTGGTCATTTACAAAAAAGAAAAATTCTAGTTTTGAGCGATCTTCATAGTCGTTATGGATGATTTTTGTCAAAGATGACAAATATAAACAAAACGTTTACTTTTCGCTGAGATATCAAAGATGTGTTACTTTACAGAGAACAGTGTGTTAGTGTGAGCATAACAGATGCAAGAGCTACTCAAGGTGGCAACTTGATCAGGAGGAAGGTGTAACACACACGTCAGCGACCACACGAAATGTGAACATTCTCGATGAAGTTGATATACTACACATTACAAACACCAAGAACAATCAATATATCAATAAAAAGAGCAGGAATTCTACAACAATAAAGGCTAAACGATGAAATATTTGCAACATTGACAGATATAGAGATCACTTAACCATAATGACGCTGGTCCTATCTCTGCTCTCAAGTGATATCCTTCTGTAATGTACAGTGGATTGAGTGATACTTCCTTCTGGTGTGGAAGAGACTGATTGCTATCTAACCTAATCCTAAACTAATGTAATGATACCCTTTTATGTAAATGATAGGCATTCGACTCTGTTAGATCTTAATTTTGGACATAGGTCCAAATAAGACTACTTGAAGCTGACATAAGAAATGGATTACTGTGAGTGTACGCAGGCACTCTTCCCTGCACATCCCTAAACCCTGACACTGACACGCCAGTTAAAAAAAAGGTTTGCAATTTGGTTATAATCTTTAAGTCAGTGAAAAGGGTAAAACAAAATATTTATGGAATGAATTCTCATTACAACAAAGTTGAGTTATGGAATGAACGGTTATACTTCAGGAATAAGAACTTGCTGTTGAAAAAAAAAAAAAAAGTCTACAGAATCTGATTTCGATCTACTCTTTCAGGAAGTAGGGCCAGTAGGCCAAGTTGAAGAGAAGAAAGACGGCGGGGATGAAGAATCTTGCGGCTCGCTCCAGCCTCTCCTCGGAGGGAAGACTACACCTCTGCCGGTCGTGTTCCTTTACCGGGTCATTCTTCGGCCTCACCATCTGCAGAGGAAGACAGAGGAAAGTGACTGACGTGTATGTGAGTCTTACATCCTAGTCCCCTGGTTAGTGGAACGCTTACACGTATTAAGCATCGAGATGATAGATCATTGCCGACTCATTACACACAAATTACACGGGCAGAAAGGTTAATGTATAATGATCTGATATTACGTATTACCATCGAGTAATTTACTATCAAAGCTCCTGCTTCATTCATCTAGGGAGGGATGTACCACCCTGCTTGGTAACCATGATATCTTGCACAACCCAGAAATCAATTTACATCCAACGTGAAGACACGAAGCATGACTCACCCGAGTTACATGGGCGGAGTCCCTCACCGCCGCCCTGTCACGCCGCTTCTTGATGCTGTCAAGGAAGAGGTAGAGTGTGAGGCGCTTCCAAACACTGACAACACTGGACACAAATCAGCAAAACTTTAGCAACTTTATGACGGCAAATCATAACTGCCTCCAACTCGTAAAACAGTCCAACGGAATGGACTGGTGGAGTAGCTGTACAAGTACGGAATGGTTTGATAAAGGAACTTTATGAGCCACGGAATGGACTGGTAAGGACCTGTACAAGCTACAGACAATTCCAAGACTAAAGAAACTAGTGATGAATTTATTGGTAACTCACATGAGGACGATGAGGTACTCGAAGAGTGCGAGGAGAGCCATCACGATACACATGATCATCCAGACATCGACAGCCTTCACGTAGCTCGTGTCTGGACTGGACTGTCTGGAAAAAGAGGGGGATTTATGAAGGTCGAGCATGAGAGAGGGAGAGTGAAAGAGAACAGAGACATGTATAGAAAGAAGACCACTGGGAAGAGGTAAAGAGGAAACGACACAGATAACGAAAATTATATATATATAAATATATATATATATATATATATATATATATATATATATATATATATATATATATATTACACACGCACCTAACAGCTGTGTGCATCGAGACGAGGGTGAGGAGCGCCGTAATAAGCAGGACTGTGCGGCCGGGAATGACGTCAGCGGGCCAGAAGAGCGAGGCCCAGGATACAGCCACAAACAGTCCTGATGGAAGGAACGTGGCCAGCAGGTGCCCCAGGGCCTTCCTCGACAACAACAGCCGGGCCCGCACGCACGGTGGGTTCGCTGAGGAGATAAAGGAGTTATTAGCCAAAGAAATGACTTCAGTCACTGGTTATATACATCGTTTGTTTGTACTACCGGAGTTCCCCTCGCGCATGTGGTGGACGAGACAGTGGAGTGTTGGAACAAGTGCATCATCCTGTTGGACAGTCAACATTATCTCCATAACTGAAGGAATGTTGCAATATCTATGGTATCATCTGATGCATTCTGGGCTGTGTATAGCTGACGCCAGCCATGGTCGGGGATCAGGTATTAACAATGAAAGTCATCACTACGCATGACTGCTGATGCAACTGTCATCATCGCCGTCCCACAAGCAGGACAACCTTCACATCTTGACGGAGATGCGACACTAGTCCACTCATCATCTCCTGCTTCATTCTCTGAAGTGTCGTACATCTGTTGATTCAATAATTTCTGCATTTAACGAATCGTGCAAACATGATAACTATATACATATAAATTTTGTAGGAGGGCAATGTGCAGCTAACACAGAACAGTTCTTTGAAGCCAAGAGAATACAGATATAGATAGACCTTATGACTGCAAGATAGGCAAGACAAGTGTACGAGGGAAGCGAGGAAGATTTCCTCAGCAACAAAGTTGTGGTCCCGTGGAAGAAGTTAATTGTAAAGTAAACGTAAATACCATCAGAAAATTCAGTAACTTCTGTGATAAACACAAGGCAAAGTGTGGGGATCTACGAATTGAAGGCTCTCTTCACACACACACACTATATATATATATATATATATATATATATATATATATATATATATATAATTTTTTTTTTTTTTTTTTTCATACTATTCGCCATTTCCCGCGATAGCGAGGTAGCGTTAAGAACAGAGGACTGGGCCCTTGAGGGAATATCCTCACCTGGCCCTCTTCTCTGTTCCTTCTTTTGGAAAATTAAAAAAAAAAAAACGAGAGGGGAGGATTTCCAGCCCCCCGCTCCGTTCCCTTTTAGTCGCCTTCTACGACACGCAGGGAATACGTGGGAAGTATTCTTTCTCCCCTATCCCCAGGGTAATATATATATATATATATATATATATATATATATATATATATATATATATATATATATATATATGTGGACTAAAAAGATAAAGAAACTTGCCGTTAGTTGATAATTGTGATGATACGATTATCATGGGGTCCATAAGCCATGGTTGAAGCAAAACCCGTTAGTGAGAGCATTAATGACCCAACCAGGCCAACGGACTGCCAATCATACTCTGACCACGCACTTGCCTGTAGGCTAAGGAAAGGCTGAGGAGATTCTTACATTTGATACATAAGTCTACTAATAGCGTTAGAGATGGTATGTAACCTAACACTGCCATTATAACTACTAAAACTGTAATGCACAAGTGTGAGGGAAATTTAGTTAAAGCACTTTAACACTTCAAAACAAGAAGTACACCGTAATTCCTGCCGTACAGCATAATACTGACTAGCGGCTCTGCTTAGTCTCTGGTGGTTCACTTAAGGGAGCATCAACTGGATACACATGTCCTTCCGGTCGGGTTGGTCTGTACATGCATGTGGATCCGGGCGTGCAGCAGTCCTCGTTAAGCGACGGCCAAACGTTCCCCAGGTCCAGTCGGGCTGTACGTGCTCTATTCACATGCAGCGCAGTGCGCCCAGCGTACGTCCTTGGTACAGCTCACTGTATCCGTCCAAACGCTGCTAGGAATAGGGTTTTCTTTAGGCTCATGATGGTGCGCGGCCCCTACTGTTGTTAATCCCCCATTATTGTTTGAACCTTACTGGTGCCATGTTGGAATTTAAGTTATCAGCGTCTCGTAGATATATTATTGGTTCGTTACCCGTACAGGAGGGGGGGGGGGGACGAGCCTTGCCCACTTTATAATGACATCCTGCGTAACAGATTGAGGTATGGCTTACCGGGATTCCTGGTAGATGACAGCGTTATGCCCACGGGCTGGCCAAACTGTCTCCAAGGTGGTTGGATGCCCACTGACCCTCGTCTCTGTTCTGCGTAATGTATGCCATTTTCCGCTTCCTTAGTTAATTACTCCGCTAACTCACTTTTCATTTTTCCACACTCGATACATTTCTCGTTGTCACATTGACCGTCACTATCATAATACAATCTGAAGTTTTATTCGCTACTGAGAGAGTGAGGCGTGGAGTGACCATGAGCTAGCTATCATGGTTCATAACCCTGGCCACACAGGCCGCACTGAGGTGAGACAAGCCTAATGTTTACACACACACACACACACACACACACACCTTTTCTCCCGCCTGTTCCGTCCTGTTACATATACATATAGATTACTTGCTTGTATCATTACTCCATTTTTAAATTAATTCAACAATATCAATTGAGAAGCGATAAATTCTTTGGCGAGACTGTATCCTTCTATGTCAACTAATGGTGACATCCTCGACAAAGGTGACCCTGTACTGATCCGTGGTGGTAAGTGTAGGTCATGATGGTACTCACGAGGGAAGCAGTTGTAGCAGATGCAGGAGGCGTTGTCGTCGTCGATGGTGAACTCGTACTCATAGTTGGAGAGCTGACGGCCGATGCGGGGGTCCAACACCAGGCCCCCAGGAAGCCACTGCATCTGCAAGTCCGAAGCCTCGTACATGTCTGGTGGGAAGGCAAGAATAGCGGTCGTGTGGTAACTTTGCCTTTTATCTATTACTATATATCAAGGTCCTCTGTCCTCTTCCAGTTACACTGGAACTGTTTACGCGACCTAACACCACAGAAGAAATCTATACAATATCTCATACACACATACATATTTGTGCTCTTTTGTTTCATGAGTCGAATACTGAAAATCTGAACCTTGTCTCAGGTTTCACAACGTTCGCTGTGGGGTTCATAACTGACGGACGGACCACATCCAGGTATACCAACCCTTCCAGGAGCTGGTCGAATCAACACGGAAGGCATCGGTCCCGTTGTGTACCGATTCTTTTTTTCAACCAGTGTACATCAGCCAGTTCAACACGACTGAGTGATGGAACCGATCCCCATGTACGCACCAGATACAGAATAGAACAGAGCGTGAAATAAATATTTGATAAATCAGTGCCTTATATATAACGGGGCGGCTGAAACGTTGTACTGATACAATATGTAGAACGTATATCATGCATATTTGAGTGAGATGAAAGTTCTAACGTAGCCAGGTAAGTAAGTGTCCTATCTATATGTCCTATCTATCTATAATGCCCGTTCCCTCTGGGAACTCCCATCAAGAGGTGGCCACGGCAAAAGAGTCTCCACTTATCCCTGTCCTTACATGTCTTCCACACATACACCATTCCACTCATTCTTCCACCATTTCTCTCCCTTCAGTATTCCTTCAACCTATGTCATGTCACAGGTGGTCCCCCTTTCGTACTAACCCCTTTAATTGTACTATCATACAGTATCCTTGTAAACTCCCAGTCTTTCATTCTCTCCACATGCCCAAACCACCTCAAAGTATTACGTTTCTACCACTCCCCCACTCCATAATTCATTCCCTTTGCATTCTTTGCCATACCACATATCTCATGCACCCTTTCATTTCTTTCTTCATTCAGTCTAGTCACATCCACACGCTCTTTTCAAATAGCTCATTTCCACAGCCTGGATTCTTGACCTCTGTGCCTCATTTCCATGTTCATGTTTCGGCAACATAGGTCAGGGGTGGGAGGACCACGCTGTCGCTTACTCGTCTCTTCACTTCCATACTCACGCCTCTACCCTTTATCATTTCATTTAGCCCGAATGACTCTTCTTCCCTGTACTGCTCTCTCCCTTATCTCTTCTTCCATATCACCACACTTACACAAGACAACTCCTACATACTCTATCAAGTTAAATTCTTGCATACATTTTTCCTGGTATGATGAACAGACTTATTCCCCCATAATTGCTACATACATCCTTAGCACCTTTTTCTATCAATAAAGGAACTATAATAGCTTTCACTCAATCCTCAGACACAACTTTCTGTTTCCATGCTGAATTACATATAAGATGCATCCATTCTATCACACTTTCTCCTCCATACTTCAGCATTTCAACTATAATCTCATCCTTTCCAGGTGCCTTTCCTACATTTAGCCTCATTATTGCCCTACTTACCTCCCTTTTTACTATAAGCCCCTGTACTTGTATCCTCTCCCTCTTATCCTCCATACCCATGCACGTAACAACTGCTGCCTCACCTGTTGTCACATTCATCAGTTCTTCAAAATACTCTGTCCACCCCTCTTATAAAACATCCTAATGGCTATACCAACACATTCAGATGCACAACCACTCTCAGCCTGATCTGGTGATATGTATGATACATTATACTGATGAGGGCGACGCTGAATGTGCTATATGATTGTGTTACGCCGGGATTACGTGACCGCTCTTTCCATCCTTCAACATTCTTATTGTTGTATAGTTACGAAATAATATTTATAGGGACTAGAGCACATAGGGATTCATACATTGTCACCGAGATCACTCAACCTGAAAAGTACATTTCCTCTCACCACTGCTCATAGTATCCATCTGACGAACTGTCACGAAGACCTAGCAAATCACCTACTCACACGACACAACACACCCACCCACCACTGTGGCTGGCTCCAGAAACATCATCCTTGATGATTTTAACGATTTCAGCCGCGGTTAGATGTAGACAGCTTGGGGCTGACATGTAACGTGCAACTGGTAAAAGAAAAAAAAAACATCAGTGCACGACGTGTGTTAAACTGGCCAACGAAAACTGAGCACTTTGTGTCTCCTCCTCCTGCAAGCTGGTTCCTCTGGGCGTCAGGAGGCGCCATATCGGCTACTAGCGACATATTCTAGCAAATATTTAGGGAGTATTATATGTTTATACGAATAATATGATTATGATTATAAATGATATGATCATGAATAATGCGATCATGAATAATATGATTATAAATTATATGATTACGAATAATATAATTATGAATAATAAGATCATGAATAATATGATTATGAATAATATGATTATGAATAATATGATTACGAAAAATATGATTATAAATATGATCATGAATAATGTGATCATGAATAATATGATTATGAGTAATATCATCATGAATGATTATGAACAATGTGATTATGAATAATATGATCATGAATGATATGATTAGGAATAATATAATTATCTACGTATTGAGACTCGTCTGTAGCACCGAGTCCACCGTGCTGGTGAACACCATGATGTTGGTGGCTGACAATAACTATGTTACCTGACATGCCACAGTGTGGCAAGTTCCATGCGTCCAGTAATGAAACTGTGAACCATCTCAGGTCTGCTGTGTGATTCAAAATTGTCGGACCGACCACAGTAAGGCATACCAACCCTCCCACAACATCAACAGCAGCTTGTCGGGTCGTTACGAAAGGCATGCACAAACTGTGCACCAATTTCCCTGATTAAATCAGTGTACATCAGCCAGTTGAACACGGCTGAGGGATGGAACACATCCCTGTGTACTCACTAGATATAGACGAAGGGGTAACTCAAGAGATGTGTGTGTGTGTGTGTGTGTGTGTGTGTGTACTCGAAGATAACACCTGGACTTCTCTATACGAAACTTGAGGCAGTAACTTGTGAGGGCGCCTCTGGTCAACAGTGAACATCACCACAACGTTTCAACAGTAGTGCTTCCTGCTAATGTATCTTTAACTACCAGTTAGTAGAGGTAATCACAGGCTTCCACTGCAGTAAAACAACAATACTTCCTGATTATTCAGTGGATTCAAGAAACGTGTTAGTCAAGAGCTTCTATCATGCCAGAAAAATGTAAAGGTAAATAGAAAATGGATTGAACACGTAGAAAATAGATTTGCAAACCAAACACGGCAGCGAAATTTATTGTAGGAGGAGGAAGATGTGAACAGACGAAGACACAACGGCGTCTCCATTCTGTGTCAAGAACAGATATATGACATTCAGAACAGCAAAATCTCTTGGGAAAGTAAAAGTAAGGACACAAAGTATAAAGATATCAGAATGTTAGTCGGAGGATAATGGGTAAAAGCAAAATATAGATTTTTTGCATACATCATGAAAGCATGGCGCCTGGGAGCACAAAAGACCTCCGTCAGCAAAGACCAACACAGATGATCGAAACATTTCAACAAAATCCGACAACTGAAGAAATTATACCAAAGAGGACGACTGTGAATACGAGAGAAACTCATTGAACGTTAAGACCGTCAGCAACAGACAACCTATCAATAATGAATGCCAAGTCCGGCAGCTGACGATGAGGTAGCTAAATGGAATGACCTAACCTAGAACCCAGTGAGACAACACAAGACATTACAGGTATACCGTTACACATGATATATGTATGGCTCTCTACATAGGTCTAGCACTCTCAACAGATAAGATTCAGTTTGACAACAATGCCGTTCAACATGTTGAACCAACAGGAAAAACGTAAGTAAAGCAACAGATCAACAAGGAAGCTCATCACTACAACCAGATGAAATTTCACTAATGCTTCTCAAATAGCAAAACTGACGATGTTGCTGCCGGGATGAAGCTTAGAAGAAAGCAGCACTGCAGGAATTCATGCATTGGTCCATGTACCACCATTATACAATGGAGACTCTACGTTTCTCCATAAACAATATACACCCGTAGGCTTGAAATGACACATAACAAAAGTCGTAAAGAATAGTTGAGACATATTCAGACACGTGACTAACGGTAGTTACATTGAAGTCTATATAGACTTGTGCCAGGTATAAGCTCACTACAACGTATGTACGCTTATCTGACTCTCATTTCACCATTTGTGAAAGTAAACAAAACGATCTTACCTCACCAGGTAGATATACTCCTCTCTCTCTCTCTCTCTCTCTCTCTCTCTCTCTCTCTCTCTCTCTCTCTCTCTCTCTCTCTCTCTCTGTACATAACCAAGGACTCACAGCTGAGGATGTCGAGAAGGCATTCCTGGACGTCGAAGGGGAACTTGGAGAACATGGTGGAGCAATCCAGCTCGATCTTCATCCTGGGGAGCATATGTCAAGATCACTTTGGAGGGTACTGGAGGATGAAGGTCAACGAAGGTCAAGAGGTATTCATATAAAGTCAACAAATAACAACGAGATCATGAAGGTCATGTTGGTCAGAGTTGAACAAGGTCAACAACCTTTAAGTGGAATGAATATCATTGACCGCCGGTGGATGTTTACCTTATGTATCATAGATCTAATGTACCAGCGTCTGTGCATCCTCATCATGGTCATTCATTCATTTTCTTCCTCCCCCCCCCCCCCTCACCCCCTTTTCTAAGTATGGAAGTGAAATATTCCACCAGTACAGACAACTCACCAGTCCAGACAACTCACCAGTCCAGACAACTCACCAGGTAGATATGAAAATGGTGTTGTTGGAATAAACATGGACTCCCTGCACATCCTTGAGGACCTTCACAGTCTTGACGCTACGCACGTTCAGGATGTAAGGGTCCGGCAGCCAGAGCTTATCCAAGATGACTGGGAGTACGACCATCCTCCTCACTTGTCCCTCGTCACCATGACGACTCCTGGGGTTACCTTCGTCCCATCCTTCTGCAGGGTAGTTGAGACGCCAGTCCTGCCAGATGATCCGGAAGTAGGAGTCGATCAGGACTGCCTGGAGGAGGAGGAGCAGGCAAGCTGATGTGTATACGACCTCACCCAGGGTTCTGTTTAGCGTTTTTTCACCAATCTGAATTAAGTTCAGATACACTTGCACTCACCAGCAGCTGTCCTGATTCGTATGGTATGAGATGATATTTGATAAAATCTTTTTACTACAGTTTTTTGTGACTAATCTTCAACAGGATGTGGAGAACTAACTCAGACCGTTACTGTCTAAATACAGTACTTGTGATGATGGTCACAAGTATTCAACCTTTCTTTTCCAGCTCATATCCTGTCTGGATCGAGCCATTAGTTCAACTCTTGATAAGATACAAGTTTCCCAGAACAATGACTGTAATCTTACCAGAACAATGACTGTAATCTTACCAGAACATTTTGGTGAATCTCTTACAATTCCGCCGTTAACTTAGAAGAGTAAAATAGAAAAGTTTTGGCGAGAAGTCTAAAATACTGAGTTCATAGCATGATTCAGTTATCTAGATTTCAAGCTGATTGCTGCTTAAGTATACATCTGATTATCGTATAAACACACACACACACACACACACACACACACAGCACTGTACTATAAGAGAACGTATCTGGCGTTGGTCGAGCAGGGACATCAACCCCCAGAACACCAGACCACACAAACAGCCTACGGCGCGCCTGCTCGTACCATGTGTAGCTACACCCCTGCCCATGACGCCCTCGTCCGCCACTATCTGGCAGGTCACACCCTTGTGTTCTAACATTATCTGGCAGGTTCTTTGCTCACCGTCTGTCTCGCGTCTGTTTCCACGATGCCGTTGACTTTAAGGCTGATATTGATCAGGAGGGGACGTCCGTCTGTGGACAGGAGAAAGAATACCTGAAGATTGTAAGAGGAAGATACTGGCAAGGGTAATGCTGCAGGAGAAGATAACTACCTCACTCTCCTCCTACACACTCACTAACACACACACACACACACACACACACACACACACACATTATATATATATATATATATATATATATATATATATATATATATATATATATATATATATATATATATATATATATATAGCTGAAATAGTTGTAATAAAAGCTGATGATAACGAAATTTACCGCTGATAGTTATCAACAAATACAAGCACTCATAAACTTTTTTCTTTATGTGAAATTTTCACATAAAAATAGATTTCCAGTAAATTCACTATTGATCTTTGTAGTATGAAACAGGAGTTCTGAAATTCACCGAACATAATGGAATTCAATACATATGTATTTTGTAGATCTGAATCAAATGACGATAGAGTCAGAGACGCGACGAAAGTGGATATCAGGTTGAAATACTGACATGGACTGGCCAATAAGGTTGATGGTGTGCGTCCAGTTGTGTAATGGTGCCTGTATTGACCGGGTCAGCGAGCATACCTGGCGTACAGGTCTCCCGCGTCACCAGCAGCTCCTGATACATCCGTCGGTAACCTGCTTTGAACGTCGATTGTAGGTGACGTGAAGGTCACAACGTATCGGCAGGAGTGTCATGAGGAACACTTCAGAGTATGTTGTTGTCGCATGGACCTTTAATGACAGCTTAGGAATGGTGTCCGAGGAAGGCTACAGTGAGGCCAAACTCTGTGGAGACGAACTGTTGACGCTGTCGTGTGAATTAGCCTTTTAATACTAGTTTTATTAGAGGAAAGCTAATGATGTTGACGTCTTCTGTGACAACAGATTAGTACCTCAGAAAGAGATGGAAGAGGGAAAGTAGAAAATTTAGAAGTAAAACCAGATGATAGAGTGAGAATGAAAATCTTCAGAAAGAGATTTGACGTGTAGCAAATTGCAGCTAATATACTATAACACAGTTAACCTCCGGTGGATGATATAAACTTTATGAAGGTAGAATCGCTCCATCGAGCTACATCATAACATTTCCTCTGTTGTCAACCAGGACCAGATTTTGCGTGAAATCTTTTCCCATTAAACTTTTGATTTACCTTGTGGCCACGGAGCTACCTCCTGTCGGTAGCCATCGGGAACCAAGTTGTGATTGTTGTTGTCTCTCTGTGTGGCACCGGTGGACTGCAGAGCCTGCTGGTTAGTGGCAGCCTGACCTGCTGCCCCACTGCATGAGGTCACCAGCCACACCCTGAGTGGAACATCAAGGTCAATCAGTTAGTAGGTAGTGAAGGAATTTGCACTAAATCATCATTTTGTCTACTTCTTATATTTTATGTTTCTCTCTCTCTCTCTCTCTCTCTCTCTCTCTCTCTCTCTCTCTCTCTCTCTATATATATATATATATATATATATATATATATATATATATATATATATATATATATATATATATATATATATATATATATATATATATTTCTTTAGCGAGGTAGCGTTAAGAACAGAGGACTGGGCCTTTGTGGAATATCCTCACCTGGCCCCACTCTGTTCCTTCTTTTGGAAAATTAAAAAAAAAAGAGAGGGGAGGATTTCCAGCCCCCGCTCCCTCCCCTTTTAGTCGCCTTCTACGACACGCAGGGAAAACGTGGGAAGTATTCTTAATCCCCTATCCCCAGGGATAATATATATATATATATATATATATATATATATATATATATATATATATATATATATATATATATATATATATATATATATATATATATATATAGTATCCCTGGGAATAGGGGAGAAAGAATACTTCCCACGCATTCCTCACCTGCCGTAGAAGGCGACTAAATGGGACGGGAGCGGGGGGCTAGAAACCCTCCCCTCCTTGTATTTTAACTTTCTAAAAGGGGAAACAGAAGAAGGAGTCACGCGGGGAGTGCTCATCCTCCTCGAAGGCTCAGATTGGGGTGTCTAAATGTGTGTGGATGTAACCAAGATGGGAAAAAAGGAGAGACAGGTAGTATGTTTGAGGAAAGGAACCTGGATGTTTTGGCTCTGATTGAAACGAAGCTCAAGGGTAAAGGGGAAGAGTGGTTTGGGAATGTCTTGGGAGTAAAGTCAGGGGTTAGTGAGAGGACAAGAGCAAGGGAAGGAGTAGCACTACTCCTGAAACAGGAGTGGTGGGAGTATGTGATATGCACCTGGGCATGAGAAGAAAGATCATGAGAGGCAAGTGTTTTGGGAGCAGCTGAATGAGTGTGTCAGTGGTTTTGATGCGCGAGACCGGGTTATAGTGATGGGTGATTTGAATGCGAAGGTGAGTAATATGGCAGTTGAGGGAATAATTGGTATACATGGGGTGTTCAGTGTTGTAAATGGAAATGGTGAAGAGCTTGTAGATTTATGTGCTGAAAAAGGACTGGTGATTGGGATTACCTGTTTCAAAAAGAGAGATATACATAAGTATACGTATGTAAGTAGGAGAGATGGCCAGAGAGCGTTATTGGATTACGTGTTAATTGATAGGCGCGTGAAAGGGAGACTTTTGGATGTTAATGGGCTGAGAGGTGCAGCTGGAGGGATGTCTGATCATTATCTTGTGGAGGCGAAGGTGAAGATTTGTAGAGGTTTTCAGAAAAGAAGAGAGAATGTTGGGGTGATGAGTGTGGTGAAAGTAAGTGAGCTTGGGAAGGAGACTTGTGTGAGGAAGTACCAGGAGAGACTGAGTACAGAATGGAAACAGGTGAGAACAAAGGAGGTAAGCGGAGTTAGGGAGGAATGGGATGCATTTAGGGAAGCATTGATGGCTTGCGCAAAAGATGCTTGTGGCATGAGAAGCGTGGGAGGTGGGCAGATTAGAAAGGGTAGTGAGTGGTGGGTGAAGAAGTAAGATTATTAGTGAAAGAGGAGAGAGAGGCATTTGGACGATTTTTGCAGGGAAATAATGCAAATGAGTGGGAAATGTATAAAAGAAAGAGGCAGGAGGTCAAGCGAAAGGTGCAAGAGGTGAAAAGAGGGCAAATGAGAGTTGGGGTGAGAGAGTATCATTAAATTTTAGGGAGAATAAAAAGATGTTTTGGAAGGAGGTAAATAAAGTGCGTAAGACAAGGGAACAAATGGGAACTTCAGTGAAGGGGGATAATGGGGAGGTGATAACAAGTAGTGGTGATGTGAGAAGGCGGAGTGAGTATTTTGAAGGTTTGTTGAATGTGTTTGATGATAGAGTGGCAGATATAGGGTGTTTTGGTCGAGGTGGTGTGCAAAGTGAGAGGGTTGGGGAAAATGATTTCGTAAACAGAGAAGAGGTAGCAAAAGCTTTGCGGAAGATGAAAGCCGGCAAGGCATCGGGTTTGGATGGTATTTCAGTGGAATTTATTAAAAAAAGGAGGTGACTGTATTGTTGACTGGTTGGTAAGGTTATTTAATGTACGTATGATTCATGGTGAGGTGCCTGAGGATTGGCGGAATGCTTGCATAGTGCCATTGTACAAAGGCAAAGGGGACAAAGGTGAGTGCTCAAATTACAGAGGTATAAGTTTGTTGAGTATTCCTGGGAAATTATATGAGAGGGTATTGATTGAGAGGGTGAAGGCATGTACAAAACATCAGATTGGGGAAGAGCAGTGTGGTTTCAGAAGTGGTAGAGGATGTGTGGATCAGGTGTTTGCTTTGAGGAATGTATGTGAGAAATACTTAGAAAAGCAAGTGGATTTGTATGTAGCACTTATGGATCTGGAGAAGGCATATGATAGAGTTGATAGAGATGCTCTGTGGAAGGTATTAAGAATATATGGTGTGGGAGGCAAGTTGTTAGAGGCAGTGAAAAGATTTTAACGAGGATGTAAGGTATGTGTACGTGTAGGAAGAGTGGAAAGTGATTGGTTCTCAGTGAATGTATGTTTGCGGCAGGGGTGTGTGATGTCTCCATGGTTGTTTAATTTGTTTATGGATGGGGTTGTTAGGGAGGTGGATGCAAGAGTTTTGGAAAGAGGGGCAAGTATGCAGTCTGTTGTGGATGAGAGAGCTTGGGAAGTGAGTCAGTTGTTGTTCGCTGATGATACAGCGCTGGTGGCTGATTCATGTGACAAACTGCAGAAGCTGGTGACTGAGTTTGGTAAAGTGTGTGAAAGAAGAAAGTTGAGAGTAAATGTGAATAAGAGCAAGGTTATTAGGTACAGTAGGGTTGAGGGTCAAGTCAATTGGGAGGTAAGTTTGAATGGAGAGAAACTGGAGGAAGTGAAGTGTTTTAGATATCTGGGATTGGATTTGGGAGCGGATGGAACCATGGAAGCGGAGGTCAATCATAGGGTAGGAGAGGGGGCGAAAATCCTGGGAGCCTTGAAGAATGTGTGGAAGTCGAGAACATTATCTCGGAAAGCAAAAATGGGTATGTTTGAAGGAATAGTGGTTCCAACAATGTTGAATGGTTGCGAGGCGTGGGCTATGGATAGAGTTGTGCGCAGGAGGGATGTGCTGGAAATGAGATGTTTGAGGACAATATGTGGTGTGAGCTGTTTTGATCGAGAAAGTAATAATAGGGTAAGAGAGGTGTGTGGTAATAAAAAGAGTGTGGTTGAGAGAGCAGAAGAGGGTGTTTTGAAATGGTTTGGTCACATGGAGAGAATGCGTGAGGAAAGATTGACCAAGAGGATAAATGTGTTAGAGGTGGAGGGAACGAGGAGTGGGAGACCAAATTGGAGGTGGAAAGATGGAGTGAAAAAGATTTTGAGTGATCGGGGCCTGAACATGCAAGAGGGTGAAAGGCGTGCAAGGAACAGAGTGAATTGGAACGATGTGGTATACCGGGGTCGACGTGCTGTCAATGGATTGAACCAGGGCATGTGAAGCGTCTGGGGTAAACAATGGAAAGTTGTGTGGGGCCTGGATGTGGAAAGGCAGCTGTGGTTTCGGTGCATTATTACATGACAGCTAGAGACTGAGTGTGAACGAATGGGGCCTTTGTTGTCTTTTCCTAGCGCTACCTCGCACACATGAGGAGGAGGGGGTTGTCATTTTATGTGTGGCGAGGTGGCGATGGGAATGAATAAAGGCCGACAGTATGAATTATGTACATGTGTATATATGTATATGTCTGTGTGTATATATATATGTATACGTTGAGATGTATAGGAATGTATATTTGCGTGTGTAGACGTGTATGTATATACATGTGTATGTGGGTGGGTTGGGCCATTCTTTCGTCTGTTTCCTTGCGATACCTCGCTATCGCGGGAGACAGCGACAAAGCAAAATAAATAAAGCAAATAAACATATATATATCCAGGATTGCTCATCGCTTTTCGCTCTCCACTATTGAATAATTCATTTCATCAATCATGACAAGCTACTGACACATTATGCTACCTCCTCAGCTACCGATCTCTCCCAGGTCAGGCTGTAGTAACATACCAACATTGACTGATTCATATCACCTGCTCTGAGAGAGCCAGTAAGAATCATGGTATCATTCTTCACCATCAGAAATAATGTTGAAATGATAAGTCGAGGTGTTTGAGCTCAAGTTTATCGTAAGTATTGTCTTTTTAACCAAAAAAAAAAAAAAATAGTGAAGGAATGCGCGTTATTCGTGATGAGATGCATGACTTCCTCATGTTCACTCACCTTATGACTTTCCTATAAAAATTTCTTTCAAGCATATCAGTTTTGCAAGGTATATAATTTTTTTGTAGCTGTCTCCCGCCCAGGTGTGCGTGTGCCGGAGGGAGTGGAGGGTGGGGATATAGCATTGGCTTTGCTATTCTTATTCTACTGCTGTTAAGAGGACTGAATTTTATTCTTCATTTTTCAGTATTGTTAAGGTAAGACCACTTAACTTGGCCCTTCGGTCTGTGTGGTCTGAGTATCCATGTAACTCTCTCTCTCTCTCTCTCTCTCTCTCTCTCTCTCTCTCTCTCTCTCTCTCTCTCTCTCTCTCTCTCTCTCTCTCTCTCTCTCTCTCTCTCTCTCTCCTCTCTCTCTCGTATAGTAATCATACCAGCCCCATGGAGTTTTGTCAAAGCCATGATTATATGTTATCTTGTCCCCCGTATGATGTGTGGGCAGGTTGCGTGTCGCTTAGTCATCAAGGTGTACAAGTATTCCCAATATTGGTAATGATGACCATGAACGACGTATTTCCTCTTAACCTCGCCTTTTTATCATCTTAATATCTTATTTATCTCTTCATTTATACATGCGGTTATAAGAAATATGAAGCTAGTAAAAAATGCTCACATTGTCCATTGTTCTGAAAGCATCGTGATTTTTTTGATACTTATATAAACCATGTTACTACAGTGTGTGATCTACATAAATTATGTGGCTACAATGTGTGATGTACATAAACTATGTGACTACAGTGTGATCTGCATAAGTTATGTGACTACAGTGCGTGATCTACATAAACTGTGTGACTGCAGTGTGTGATCTACATAAATCATGTGACAAAAGTGTGTGACCTACATTAAGTGTGTGACGACAGTGTGTGATCTACATACTAAGTGACGGCAGTGTGTAATCTACATAAACCATGTGACTGCAGTGCGTGATCTACATAAAATGTGTGACGACAGTGTATGATCTACATAAACTGTGTGACTACAGTGTGTGATCTACATAAACTGTGACTACAGTGTGTGATCTATATAAGATGTGTAACTATAACATATTTATCTAAAGCTTTACATATTTTTGTGTTACTGTTTTTGTATCCATCATAACGTATGACAATGTTTGCTCCTGTTTTTCAGTGCTTCTATTTGAATAGAACTGCCGGTGTATGAACAGCACACGAGTACCAGGGTTGACGCCAGGGTCTGGTAGACTACCAACATACTTTTTACTCACTGCACAAAATAGATTTTAATTCTCTTGCTGACGTGAGGAACCGGAGTGTGTGGTTCTTCCAGCATGGAGGAATGTCACGCAATGTATGTGGCTGATGGCGTAAACAGATGATGCATTTTCGCCTACATTTACTGAGAGGTAAAATAAAATGAAATGAGTATCAATTCGTTTCGCAACCTCAACAATGACACTGAAATATTTTGATAAACTGGCTCAACAGTTCATGATGTATTAAGTAATTACATACAATTTCTCATAAATAATCGGCATCAAAATGTGGACATAATGGAAACAGGTAGGCTACAGGAAAGACACGTAATGTTTAATTTATGAGTTTTGACGTATACGTAACCTAGCTTCAAATCACTGGTCGATGGCTGTTAGATCCAATATATATATATATATATATATATATATATATATATATATATATATATATATATATATATATATATATGTATTGGAAAGGATCACAATTTTGCGCGTGATCAAGTATATTCCTAAGAGTCTACGGGGAAAACGAAACACGATAAGTTCCCAAGTGCACTTTCGTGTAAAATTCACATCATCAGGGGAGACACAAGAGAGAAATATAACAGTCAGTTGATATACAACGAAAAGACGTAGCTAGAACGCCATTTGGTAAGCATACCAAATGGATACTTGACTAACTGGGCTGGTGCGTTACTTAAATACTGTCACTTCTCTGGTTTACTATTCACTCGTTGAATGGGTTACGACTGCTGTAATATTGAGGGAAAAAATAATTACATAGAAACTATACGTGGGAAACAATGTCTATCTTACCAGAAGACGTGGCTCGACAGGCGGCATTGTGTTGCCATTCTTCGACCTGGCCACCTAGGGATGTCCTCTGAAGAGCTGGCTTCTCTGACAGATAAGAAATGTCTTGTTCTTGTGATTTATCTCGTTCTAGCCAGTGACCAGGACCTAATCCAGTGTTGGTAAGTCAGTACTACAGAGAATTTTGGTCTTCCTTTTCAAAAGAAAAAAAAGAATATTGCACTGTTGTTCTCTCTTCTCTGACCAGACTGAAGTTCTGTACACACTGTCTCTCTGACATATCATATGAGGATGCAACTGTCTTCCTCCGTGGATTACTCTGGACGTCTTTCTAGCCTTTGACTGCAGAAAACATTAACACATCATCACTAAGGAAGGATCAGCGCGAGTGCCAGCCACGACGAGAATCCGCACGTGTTAGTGCAAAGTGGGGACAACAGAGGGGCTGGAATGGAGGACATGCTCAGCAAGCACAACCTACCGTGCATGCAGTACCTTACGGGCTTTTGGTGTGTTTATTGATAGACTGGAATAAAGGAGAAGGCTGACCCCACTGCCAGGCTTGAGGGTCTACATGGGAGTTGAAATAGCAATTTTTAATCGTTCTGCATCTCTGTTATGGGCTTCGTGCTGCTCCTGTTGACGAAAGAACACAAGTGAGGACTTTATGATGATTAGCGATGCATTTTGCAGAATCTTTAGGTCAGTTGAAGACTAAATTCTTCTGTAAGAGTGTTAAAAGATCTGGCTTGATTATTTTTCCCCTTTTTGTTTAAATCAGGTCCTCATCATACCCACTTCGATCATAATCGTGCCTTCAGTTCGATGTTTCCACCCTGTGCCAGATCTGTTCCAATGTCTTCCTCTTCAGTCTCACTGAAAATAGCAACGTTGCAAATGAATAAGTCTGTTGATCTTGATGTTCTTGATTATATCCAACATCACCTCATGAGGCTTAGTGTTCATGCCTGCAGAAGCTTCCCAGCAGTAGAGGTCAGATCCAATACGTCAACAACGCCGGGAGGAGGAGTGACTGCACGGCAAGCGGCCGGGCGGTAGGTCCGTCTGCACCTTACAGCAGCTCAGACACACTGGCGCCACCATAAACTCCTCCCCAGCCTGGACCTTTCTAGCACGAAGGTACGGCTCTTGCGTAGGATGGCTTAACGTCTTTACCCGAGGGTCGTAACGAATGTTCAAATGGTCAGCCGCCAATGCAATAGTGGCTATGATTTTTTTATATGTAGTGGTGATAAATCTGAGATGTATAAGTGTCTCCATGTTTCATGTGGATGATTGACTCACTGGTTCTTGTGGATGATTGGCTTACTGGCGTATGTGAATGACTGGCTCACTGGTTCATGTAGATGATTGGCGCACTGGTTAATGTGGCGGACTAGCTCACTAGTTCATAAAGATGTTTCGTGTCCTTACTGGATTAACACTGCTTGTCAAGGAATAAGATCAGAAACATGAAATTAGGTATACTCTCTGAAGGTATACCCTTATATATATATATATATATATATATATATATATATATATATATATATATATATATATATATATATATATATATATATATATATATATATATATTATCCCTGGGGATAGGGGAGAAAGAATACTTCCCACGTATTCCCTGCGTGTCGTAGAAGGCGACTAAAAGGGGAGGGAACGGGGGCCTGGAAGTCCTCCCCTATAGTTTTTAATTTTCCGAAAGAAGGAACAGAAAAGGGGGCCAAGTGAGGATTTCCTTCAAAGGTTCAGTCCTCTGTTCCTAACGCTACCTCACTAACGTGGGAAATGGCAAATAGTATGAAAAAAAAAAAGAAGAGAGAGACAGCGACAAAGCAAAATAAAAATAAAAAATATTGAGATGTGTGGGTGTGTGCATTTGAGTGTGTGGACGTGTATGTATATACATGTGTATGGGGGTAGGTTGGGCCATTTCTTTCGTGTGTTTCCTTGCGCTACCTCGCAAACGCGGGAGACAGCGACAAAGCAGAATAATATATATACATACATATATATATATATATATATATATATATATATATATATATATATATATATATATATATATATATATATATATATATATACATATATATATATATATATATATATATATATATATATATATATATAGGTTTGCGGCAGGGTTGTGTGATGTCTCTATGGTTGTTTAATTTGTTTATGGATGGGGTTGTTAGGGAGGTGAATGCAAGAGTTTTGGAAAGAGGGGCAAGTATGCAGTCTGTTGGGGATGAGAGAGCTTGGGAAGTGAGTCAGTTGTTGTTCGCTGATGATACAGCGCTGGTGGCTGATTCATGTGATAAACTGCAGAAGCTGGTGACTGAGTTTGGTAAAGTGTGTGAAAGAAGAAAGTTAAGAGTAAATGTGAATAAGAGCAAGGTTATTAGGTACAGTAGGGTTGAGGGTCAAGTCAATTGGGAGGTAAGTTTGAATGGCGAAAAACTGTAGGAAGTAAAGTTGTTTTAGACATCTGGGAGTGGATCTGGCAGCAGATGGAACCATGGAAGCGGAAGTGAATCTCAGGGTGGGGGAGGGGGCGAAAATCCTGGGAGCCTTGGAGAATGTGTGGAAGTCGAGAACATTATCTCGGAAAGCAAAAATGGGTATGTTTGAAGGAATAGTGGTTCCAACAATGTTGTATGGTTGCGAGGTGTGGGTTATGGATAGAGTTGTGCGCAGGAGGGTGGATGCGCTGGAAATGAGATGTTTGAGGACAATATGTGGTGTGAGGTGGTTTGATCGAGTAAGTAATGTAAGGGTAAGAGAGATGTGTGGAAATAAAAAGAGTATGGTTGAGAGAGCAGAAGAGGGTGTTTTCAAATGGTTTGGGCACATGGAGAGAATGAGTAAGGAAAGATTGACCAAGAGGATATATGTGTCGGAGGTGGAGGGAACGAGGAGAAGTGGGAGACCAAATTGGAGGTGGAAAGATGGAGTGAAAAAGATTTTGTGTGATCGGGGCCTGAACATGCAGGAGGGTGAAAGGCGTGCAAGGAATAGAGTGAATTGGATCGATCGATGTGGTATACCGGGGTCGACGTGCTGTCACTGGATTGAATCAGGGCATGTGAAGCGTTTGGGGTAAACCATGGAAAGTTGTGTGGGGCCTGGATGTGGAAAGGGAGCTGTGGTTTTGGGCATTATTACATGACAGCTAGAGACTGTGAACGAATGGGGCCTTTGTTGTCTTTTCCTAACGCTACCTCGCACACATGAGGGGGGAGGGGGATGTTATTCCATGTGTGGCGAGGTGGCGATGGGAATGAATAAAGGCAGTGTGAATTGTGTGCATGTGTATATATGTATGTGTTTGTGTGTGTATATATATGTGTACAATGAGATGTGTGGGTATGTATATTTGCGTGTGTGGCCGTGTATGTATATACATGTGTATGGGGGTGGGTTGGGCCATTTCTTTCGTCTGTTTCCATGCGCTACCTCGCAAGCCGGGAGACAGCGACAAAGCAAAATAAATAAAGATAAATATATATATACATATATATATATATATATATATATATATATATATATATATATATATATATATATATATATATATATATATATATATGAGAATTTTCTCTTGAAGTCCATCCCTCAGTAACGTTCTCTCACACCGCTTCTCAGTACTTCCTTGTCAAATTTCCTATTGTGTTCCCTAGCTCACTGCACGTGTCCCCTAGCTCATTGTATCCGTGTCCCCTAGCTCACTTCATCCTAGTCTCCTAGCTCAAGGCAACTAACTGTCCACCAGCTCACTGCTCCCGACCGTTCCCTAGCTCACTGCATCCAATTGTCCCCTAGTTCGCTGCAACCAACTGTCCACTAGCTCGCTGCACCACAATGTCCAGTAGCTCGCTGCACCCTAGTGTTCCTTAGCTCGCTGCGGCCCAGCGACCCCTCGCTCGTTGCATATTCTCCAAATCAGAACCACGTAAATCATAACGAGTACCTCTCTATCTCCTGTAAACATTAAGGAAAGTATTTTAAACCAGTCATTACAGGCCAGACTCACAAATACGGGCGCCATTCTGTTTTTTATGTTTTTCATCCTTCCCAACTAGTCTTTGAGCTTCTTTAGACAAGGTTTCCACAAAGATACACCATATTTCAGTTCAGGTCACATGTGAATATACATATTTAAACTTATCTCCACTCTCGCTCCTTCATCTCATTCTTAAGTTTGTTAGTAATGCATAAACTGCCCTACAATGTCCCGTAATGTGCCTCTCAAATTATTGTATTTTGCAACAATATCACAAGATTTTTCTCAAATCCTGACTCCTCTATAGTCTCCTCAGCTAGTCTATTGATCCACTGGTTCTCTTCTCATTCTCAGTACATGACACTTTGATGAGACGTCACCATCCACTTATACAGCCAAGCTGCTGGAACATCTAGTTCTGCAGTTTTACAAATCTCTCACATCACCAGTATCTCTTAACCACTCGCTGAAATATTGGCACACGGTGTCATTCCTTCTGGTATGTCATCAACCAAGAACAACACGGGGTTTACGACAGGTGTTTTTGCCAGTCCGCTGGTGATTTCCCTCCACGGTGAACAGCGTCCCCGTGATCAATACTGCTATCACTCCTCCTCTTTACTATCATATTCAGCTTTCCACCCACCCGGCGTTACGAATTCAATTCCTCATTTGCACTAATAACGTTATCAAATGGTCCCGCATCAATGCCTTTGTAAGATCCAAATAAACACAGTCCACCCATCCCTATCTGCTTGGTATCTTTTTGTTAATTATTTCATAACTATATCTTTCAGAAAAATAACATAATCTTCAATCCATAGAGGGGTGTTGGAAAGGATGTTGCCGTTAAAATACATACATCTATGAAGATGTGATCAGATGAACCAACTGGTGCGAGACTGCGTAGTTACAGCACGAAAGATTAGAGGCGAAAACAGATCCAGAATATTAGGAGATTGGTCACAT
Source organism: Panulirus ornatus (assembly GCF_036320965.1). Lineage (NCBI taxonomy): Eukaryota > Metazoa > Arthropoda > Malacostraca > Decapoda > Palinuridae > Panulirus > Panulirus ornatus. The sequence goes on from NC_092229.1 coordinate 2,118,442, forward strand.
GAATATGGGTGGCGTACGAGATAATTTGTTCTAGATCGTAAAGAATGGAGAGCGTGAGGGCTTCAGTTTCCCCCTCATCCGTATGGGAGGAATTCAACCATTCCATATAGTTAATCGTGAAATCCCGTGGGAAGAGGATCTTGGCTTGTGGATCAGAGGATTCCATAGTCTAATGGCCGGAGATTAGATAGTGGAAGAAAGGTATGAAATTTGTAAAGGAAAAGTACGATATTTCGGAGACAGACCTTGAGTCAGAGAACATTAAAGTTTGGGGACTCGTGTCCTCGAAGCAAAGAATAAGTGTGTCGTTGTTGGAAGTAGTACAGATACGACCTTTGAACCACAATCGAGAGTGGAGATTATAGATGGATACAAAAGGGGCTGGTGAGAACATAATTAGACGAATGGGTCTCAGAGAGGAGTAAGGTATTAGGAGAGGAACTAGACAGATAGTGCTCAACAGAAGGGAAGTTACTAAAAAGATTGCAATTGGTGGTACAGTAAATAGGAAAGCAGTCAGGTCTATCAGAGGGAAAAGTCGTAGTAGAGGCCGGTACTACTGCTGTCTGAGCCCTTCCTTTCAATAGTCAGGCGGGGCTTGAAGAATCTCAGCACCCCATGATGCTGGGAACTTAGTATAGTTAGTATATTTGGTGATGGACTTTCTTGTGCAATATTGCTCTTCTGTGTTTTTCCTCAACTGTAAGTTTTGTCTTTTTGTTTCCATTGTTGTATTTAGATTGTATCAAACTTCATGGGATTGTTTATATTAATATTTCCTTCACTTTTATGTGCTATGTGCTTTGTTTTTCTGAGTGCTTTTATGATTTGTTTGCGTTTTACATTTCTTATCCAAGTTATGTGACTCAGTATTTTTGTCTTTTTGCAGATTCGTGATGATGCCTCTGTGAAGGCGAATGACTGAATGTATTAAATGATGGACTTCGGACAACTGATGTTTGAGCATTTGGTAAACATGTTTAATAAATGGCGTCCTAGCTTCGTCTCTTCGATGTATATCAACTGACTTACATTTCTCTCTTGTGTCTTTCCTAATGATGTGATTATTACACGAAAGTGCACTTGGGAACTTATCGTGTTTCATTTTCCCCGTGGACTCATAGGAATATATATATAAATATATATATATATATATATATATATATATATATATATATATATATATATATATATATATATATAGGGTGGGGGAGGGGGGCGAAAATTCTGGGGGCCTTGAAGAATGTGTGGAAGTCGAGAACATTATCTCGGAAAGCAAAAATGGGTATGTTTGAAGGAATAGTGGTTCCAACAATGTTGTATGGTTGCGAGGCGTGGGCTATGGATAGAGTAGTGCGCAGGAGGATGGATGTGCTGGAAATGAGATGTTTGAGGACAATGTGTGGTGTGAGGTGGTTTGATCGAGTGAGTAACGTAAGGGTAAGAGAGATGTGTGGAAATAAAAAGAGCGTGGTTGAGAGAGCAGAAGAGGGTGTTTTGAAGTGGTTTGGGCACATGGAGAGAATGAGGTAGGAAAGATTGACCAAGAGGATATATGTGTCGGAGGTGGAGGGAACGAGGAGAAGAGGGAGACCAAATTGGAGGTGGAAAGATGGAGTGAAAAAGATTTTGTGTGATCGGGGCCTGAACATGCAGGAGGGTGAAAGGAGGGCAAGGAATAGAGTGAATTGGATCGATGTGGTATACCGGGGTTGACGTGCTGTCAGTGGATTGAAGCAGGGCATGTGAAGCGTCTGGGGTATAAACCATGGAAAGCTGTGTAGGTATGTATATTTGCGTGTGTGGACGTATATATATACATGTGTATGGGGGGGGGGGGGGGTTGGGCCATTTCTTTCGTCTGTTTCCTTGCGCTACCTCGCAAACGCGGGAGACAGCGACAAAGTATAAAAAAAGAAAAAAAAAAAAAAAATATATATATATATATATATATATATATATATATATATATATATATATATATATATATATATATATATATATATATATATATTGGAAAGGATCACAATTTGGCGCGTGATCAAGTATACTCTTATGAGTCCACGGGGAAAATGAAACACGATAAGTTCCTAAGATTCCACAGGGAAAAGTCAAACATTTTTCCCTGTTGACACATAGGAATATTATACTCTATCATGCGCAAAATGGTGACTGAGTTTGGTAAAGTGTGTGAAAGAAGCTGATAGTAAATGTGAATAAGAGCAAGATTATTAGGTACAGTAGGGTTGAGGGACAAGTCAATTGGGAGGTAATTTTGAATGGAGAAAAACTGGAGGAAGCCAAGTGTTTTAGATATCTAGGAGTGGATTTGGCAGCGGATGGAACCATGGAAGCGGAAGTGAGTCACAGGGTGGGGGAGGGGGCGAAAGTTTTGGAAGCGTTGAAAAATGTGTGGAAGGCGAGAAAATTATCTCGGATAGAAAAAATGGGTATGTTTGAAGGAATAGTGGTTCCAACAATGTTATATGGTTGCGAGGCGTGGGCGATAGATTGGGTTGTACGGAGGAGGGTGGATGTGGTGGAAATGAGATGTTTGAGGACAATATGTGGTGTGAGGTAGTTTGATCGAGTAAGTAATGAAAGGGTAAGAGAGATGTGTGGTAATAAAAAGAGTGTGGTTGAGAGAGCAAAAGAGGGTGTATTGAAATGGTTTGGTCACATTGAGAGAATGAATGAGAAAAGATTGACAAAGAGGATATATGTATTAGAGGTGGAGGGAACGAGAAGTGGGAGACCAAATTGGAGGTGGAAAGATGGAGTGAAAAAGATTTTCACCGAACGGTGCCTGAACATGCAGGAGGGTGAAAAGCGTGCAAGGAATAGAGTGAATTGGAACGATGTGGTATACCGGGGTCAACGTGCTATATATATATATATATATATATATATATATATATATATATATATATATATATTTTTTTTTTTTTTTTTTTATACTTTGTCGCTGTCTCCCGCGTTTGCGAGGTAGCGCAAGGAAACAGACGAAAGAAATGGCCCAACCCCCCCCCCCCCCCATACACATGTACATACACACGTCCACACACGCAAATATACATACCTACACAGCTTTCCATGGTTTACCCCAGACGCTTCACATGCCTTGCTTCAATCCACTGACAGCACGTCAACCCCTGTATACCACATGACTCCAATTCACTCTATTTCTTGCCCTCCTTTCACCCTCCTGCATGTTCAGGCCCCGATCACACAAAATCTTTTTCACTCCATCTTTCCACCTCCAATTTGGTCTCCCTCTTCTCCTCGTTCCCTCCACCTCCGACACATATATCCTCTTGGTCAATCTCTCCTCACTCATTCTCTCCATGTGCCCAAACCATTTCAAAACACCCTCTTCTGCTCTCTCAACCACGCTCATTTTATTTCCACACATCTCTCTTACCCTTACGTTACTTACTCGATCAAACCACCTCACACCACACATTGTCCTCAAACATCTCATTTCCAGCACATCCATCCTCCTGCGCACATCTCTATCCATAGCCCACGCCTCGCAACCATACAACATTGTTGGAACCACTATTCCCTCAAACATACCCATTTTTGCTTTCCGAGATAATGTTCTCGACTTCCACACATTTTTCAAGGCTCCCAAAATTTTCGCCCCCTCCCCCACCCTATGATCCACTTCCGCTTCCATGGTTCCATCCGCTGACAGATCCACTCCCAGATATCTAAAACACTTCACTTCCTCCAGTTTTTCTCCATTCAAACTCACCTCCCAATTGACTTGACCCTCACCCCTACTGTACCTAATAACCTTGCTCTTATTCACATTTACTCTCAACTTTCTTCTTCCACACACTTTACCAAACTCAGTCACCAGCTTCTGCAGTTTCTCACATGAATCAGCCACCAGCGCTGTATCATCAGCGAACAACAACTGACTCACTTCCCAAGCTTTCTCATCCCCAACAGACTTCATACTTGCCCCTCTTTCCAGGACTCTTGCATTTACCTCCCTTACAACCCCATCCATAAACAAATTAAACAACCATGGAGACATCACACACCCCTGCCGCAAACCTACATTCACTGAGAACCAATCACTTTCCTCTCTTCCTACACGTACACATGCCTTACATCCTCGATAAAAACTTTTCACTGCTTCTAACAACTTGCCTCCCACACCATATATTCTCAATACCTTCCACAGAGCATCTCTATCAACTCTATCATATGCCTTCTCCAGATCCATAAATGCTACATACAAATCCATTTGCTTTTCTAAGTATTTCTCACATACATTCTTCAAAGCAAACACCTGATCCACACATCCTCTACCACTTCTGAAACCGCACTGCTCTTCCCCAATCTGATGCTCTGTACATGCCCCCACCCTCTCAATCAATACCCTCCCATATAACTTACCAGGAATACTCAACAAACTTATACCTCTGTAATTTGAGCACTCACTCTTATCCCCTTTGCCTTTGTACAATGGCACTATGCACGCATTCCGCCAATCCTCAGGCACCTCACCATGAGTCATACATACATTAAATAACCTTACCAACCAGTCAACAATACAGTCACCCCCTTTCTTAATAAATTCCACTGCAATACCATCCAAACCTGCTGCCTTGCCGGCTTTCATCTTCCGCAAAGCTTTTACTACCTCTTCTCTGTTTACCAAATCATTTTCCCTAACCCTCTCACTTTGCACACCACCTCGACCAAAACACCCTATATCTGCCACTCTGTCATCAGACACATTCAACAAACCTTCAAAATACTCATTCCATCTCCTTCTCACATCACCGCTACTTGTTATCACCTCCCCATTTACGCCCTTCACTGAAGTTCCCATTTGCTCCCTTGTCTTACGCACCCTATTTACCTCCTTCCAGAACATATATATATATATATATATATATATATATATATATATATATATATATATATATATATATATATATATATATATATATATATATATATTCCCTGGGGATAGGGGAGAAAGAATACTTCCCACGTATTCCCTGCGTGTCGTAGATGGCGACTAAAAGGGAAGGGAGCGGGGGGCTGGAAATCCTCCCCTCTCTTTTTTTTTTATTTTCCAAAAGAAGGAACAGAGAAGAGGTCCAGGTGAGGATATTCCCTCAAAGGCCCAGTCCTCTGTTCTTAACGCTACCTCGCTATCGCGGGAAATAGCGAATAGTATGAAAAAAAAAATATATATATATATATATTTATATATATTCCTATATGTATATATATATATATATATATATATATATGTATATATATATTTTCCTATGAGTCCATGAGGAAAATGAAACACAAGTTCCCGTGTGCTCTTTCGTGTACTATTATTCTTTTATTCCAAGATACTTTTTGTAATGAATGATAATGTTGTATAATGGTTGGCAGAAATGTGCGCCAAGGTTGTTCGCTGAATCGCTGCACTTTTCCTCAGCTGTTCTATACTTCTAAAGTTGTAAGCACAGATCGAAAGGTCTTGTAAATGATATAGGTGAATTACATAAAGTCCAGATTTTCTTGTTGATGTCGCGTCGTTGTTATGGTAATGATAAGAACTAAATCTCTTTGGAGTCATTGGAAGAAGAGACCCTTAGGAAAGTGGCGATTGTGGTCAAAATCATCTGAAGTTAGATATGGGCAGAGCACCAATGTTAATTCTGTTCATACTTGGTCACCCCTCGCTACTGCCTTTAACACCAAGCCCATTAAGCTCCTGAGCCTTCATTTCACAAAGGGTGCATCTGTAAGTTATATTATTTATAGTGATATATCGCTGGATTTTCGTAAAAGCTCATGACTTCTTTTTCATATGACATTTCTTGAAGGCTCACAGATTATGACTTGTGTTTATGCTTTTATTGAGAATGTTGTAAATATTCTGCATTAAGGAAAGAAATCACAGTTTTTTTTATCAGTTTAGGTTCCAGTTTAACATAACGATTTATCTTTTGATATAAGTGACTAGTGGGAAGATGCTATGAACTTCAGGAAAAAGGTGAAGATAGAAAATTATAAGGCGGTGAGACATGCCTAGAAGTAAAAGAATCTTTTGAAGACCTAAGTTAACTTCTCCTGGCAGCCGAGATTTATCTCAGGTTTTGATGTATTCGAAATATAAGAACATTATCCTCTTCCACTTTATGAGGCTGCATGTTCATGACAGAATTGTCAGTGGAATCCTTTTGTTCACAGAAAGGAATACAAACCTTTGAGTGTTAGATAGATTAAGGTTATTGTTACCATTTCAGACATCCAGCGATATTAGATAAATTAAGGTTATTATTACCATTTCAGACATCCAGCGAAATTTCAGATTTTAAGTCATGGGTAGGTCAGTTAGTTTAAAGAGTACCTCAAATGTCTGAATTAACACAACCTATGAAAACCCTGTTGTGTAGTTGATAAGTGTTTCAATCCACCAGTTGAATGGGTCTAAGCTCGAACCTCAGACCTTTGAGTTCCAGAAGAATTGAGGGTGTTATTACTATTTTGGATATCCAGTGAAGTTCTGGATTTGAAGTCATTGTTAGGTTAATTTGCATACATGTGACTGAAATGTCTTTGAATGAACGCAATGGAAACTCTGTAGTATAGTTGTTAATGTAGCAACCCATGAGTCGAATGGGCCTAGGCATCAATGTTGGTCAGGGCAGCCAGCTCACATCTAACCAGGCTCTTCAAGTCACTCCTTTGGGCCTGGTCATTAAATGGATATTACATAAGTTGGAGAAGCAAATTGGAAGATCAAAGTGGGAATGAGTCTGATTGATTTCATCATGGCATCGCAAGGATATGATTCAGGACTGCACCTGAATATGAAACATAATCTTCCTCATCTGCTTAGTAACCCAGATTAACTTAGCATTTTAATGTTATGATCATATACAGAAGTTATTCCTTTAGCATTTCAGTGTTTTGATCATATACAAAAGTTATTCCTGCTTGCTCCTTCTGGCTATGTGATGAAGCATGTAAACTGGTAGCCCAACCTTCTAGAGTCTTTCTTTTTTTGTGTTTACACAATTGCACACTATGCCATGGAACTTTGTTAATGCAAACCGTAATACTCATGTGTTTCAAGCTACAGAAAAAATAAGGTAAATGTTGGTTGCTATGGAAAATTAGATATAAGTTGCATAGATTCTCTTGATTCCTTGACATGTTTTGCTGACTTTCACATTTGACCACCATCTTAATCTGAATTTTATACTCTTCCCATTGTTGAGTTAATTATTATCACACGATAAGAATTAATGCTGCTGATCATATTCATCCCACAGTTAACCATTGCAGTAGACTAGCATTGTGAAACATTATCATTCATATACCAAAGCTTAGATATTGATATTAGATATTTGCCAGGTACTGAAATTGGAAACTAACTTATGTTTTGTTCTTTTTTTTAACTACACATTTTGCCTAATCAGTAATGATATACTCAAGTCCTGCTACCATTTATTGCATGTGGAATTTAAAAGGATTTATGATGGAATGGTAGGACTTATTATGGAGAATGAATTAAGACTGGGGAACATGACAATGATTATTTTTTTTATATGTTAAGTAAGTTAAGATTAAGGATGTAAGGTATGTATCCAAGTAGGAAAAGAGGAGGGTGAGGGTTAGTCTGTTGCAGCAGTGTGTGATGTAACCATGACTGTTTATTGTTTATGGATGGGGTAGTGATGGAGGTAAATGTGAGAGTCTTGTATAGAAGAGCAAGTATTCAGTCTGTAAGGGATGAGAGTGCCTAAGAAGTGAGTCATTTTTTGTTTCCTGATAATACAGAACTATTGGCTGGTTTGAGTGAGAAATTGCAGAAGTTGGTGACTGAGCTTAGAAGAGTGTGTGAAAGGGGGAAGTTGAGAGTGAGCATGAATAAAAGCAAGGTTATTAGGTTTAGCATAGCTAACAGACAGGTAATTTGGGGTGTTTTTGAATGGAGAAAAATTGTAGGAAACTGTTTCAGATACCTGGGTGTGGCTAAGACAGTGGATGAAACCAGGGAAGCAGAAGTGAGTCATAGTGTGGGTGAAGGGGCAAAGGGTCTGGAAGCACTGAAGAATACGTGGAAAGAGAGATTGTTATTTTGGAGGGCAAAGATTGGTGTGTAAAGGTGTAGTAGTCCCAACAATGTTTTATGAATATTAGGCATAGACTGTACATATGACTATGGAAAGGAGGGCAGATGTGTTGGAAATGAAAGGTTTGAGGTCATTCTATGGTGTGAAGTGGTTTGATCAAGTCAGGTATAAAAAGGCAAGAGAAAGGTGTGGTAATGAAAAGCTTGTGGTTGAAAGAGCTGAAGAGGGTGTGGTGAAATGTCTGGATATATGGAGAGGATGAGTGAGGAAAGGTTGAAAAAGGGGATACATATGTCAGAAGTGGAGGTACAGAGAGAACTGTGAGACCAACTGGAATTGGAAGGATGGAGTGAAAATTTTTTAGCGATTGAGGCCAGCACATGCAGAAGGGTGAAAATTGTGTATGGGATAGAGTGAATCAGAACAATGTGGTATACAGGGGTCGATGGGCTATCAGTGGACTGAATCAGGGCATATGAAGCAGTCTGGGTAAACCATGGAAAGGTGCATGGACCCTGGTTGTAAATGGGGAGCTGTGGTTTTGATGTATTGCACATGACAGCAGTGGAATGGATGAGCTTTTTTTTTCACTGTTGGAGGCTCTAGTCAACAGACAGAATTTCACATCAAGGCTAGGCCTTAATAGAAATATAGAGAGGTTAATGAAAGGGAAAAAGAAGAGACAAGGGAAAGTAATTAAGAATTTTGGAGGAATTGAAAAACATGTCTTTTAAAATGTGCCAGGTCATGATTATTGGGAGAGATATGTTAAAGGAAAGAGTTCCCAAGCTTCAAAATGTAGGGAAAAAAACTATTATCAAGACTGCCCTTCCTTTAGTTGCCAACAGCCGCACAATAATCATGTGATGCAGTAACCCTTCCTTTAGTTGCCAACAGCAGTAGCAATGCCGATAGAAGAAGGAAAGTAAACCAACATTGCGGTGCAGAGCAAGTGGATCAAGTTTTGAAGTTAGCCTGGGAGAGTATGTAAGTTGGACCTCTTTCGAGTCACCTCAAGTAAGGATCTCAGCTAAATCCAAGACATCAAAGTTATGAAAGCAGTACTTCACCGAGGAGGGATTAGTCCTTTGTATTAACAAAGTAGCTGTTCTGAAGAAAATAAATTTCAGCATCTAAAACAGGACTTCTAGTTTCTTAGATGCAGACTTAGCTATTTTTGTTATGTGAGGTTTCCAAGTTAGAGTGGATGTTACAGTAATACCAATTATTTGCACTGAGTCAAGAGGTGGAATTTTTTATTGATAGTGAGATGGGTAGAAACTGGGTCTTGAAGGTATTAAACTTCAGCAGATTTTACCTTTCCTACTAGATATCCTGTCCAATTCTAAGTTTATTGAGGAAATTGTTTTCAAAAGTTTATCGAGGATATTGTTTTCAGGCAAGATGCTGATTGATTGAGAGAAGGAGCAAAATTGAAGGATATGGGGGAATGCATTGTTAAGTTTTCGGCATATGAGTGCATTAGAGTTTTTGAGGAAGAACGGATAACTTTGATCAAAAGTCCTTGAAGGACAGTGCTGTTGATGGAGAAAGGAGTAGAAGCTGATCCATCAACAACCACGGGATAGATTGGCCAGAGAGGAAGCAAGACATGAAGGAGCAAACCGAAGGAGGGAAGCCAGAAGAGGGGATCTGAAAGAGAAGACCCTGATGCCACACCCTGTCAAATGGGTAACTTCATAGGATTCCCCAGAATCTTTCCAGGATGATGACCAAACATTAGTAAGATAGGAAAGAATATCACCTGTGGATCTTGCCACATGGTAGCCAGAGAGACCATAGATAGGGGATAAGAAGGGTCACCCTTCTTAGAGATGGAATGTATCAGTGCATGCTTCCAAGAAACAGTAAAAGTTCTGGATTTTAGATAGGAGGGGAGTAGATAAACAAGCACTAATGCAAATTCAGCAGCACACTTTTCCAGTACAAATGCACTGATTCCATCAGGACCATAAGCTTTGCTTGTGTCCAGAGAGTTAATCACTTTTCAGACAGTTTAAAAAGATATTACAGGAAGGGGCATAAGATTAGTAAGAGGAGCATAAGGTGGTGAAGGAATGTTAGAGTCATCCATTATAGATTAAGAGGGAAAAATGGGAACCTAAGTGAGTTGTCTATGGGAGAGACAGCTATAGTATCATCAGGATGGAAAAATGAAGGAAGGGTAGAGCGACAGAAGTTATGAGCGATGTCCTAAGCTAAAGACTAGAAGGACCTCTCATTGTATTATTAGGAGAGGTTATTGTATTTCCTCTGAATAAAGGAACACTTTGCTTCAGTATAATGTGCTCAGAATGATTACGGGCAGTGATAAATGCTGAATGGGAATCAGAGAAAGGAGAGGCTTTCCAAGCCCAATATGCCTGATCCCTGGTGTGAATGAGCTCAGAATAGGAACTGTTGAACCATGGATTGGCGGAAAAGGTCATCTTGGGGGGATAAAGGATTCCATTCCCTCAGCAATAACCTCTGCTAAGTGCTTGACGGAGACAGAATCATCACTGCTTAGGAGACGGTAATTTGCCCAAGCAAAGTCAGAAAAGAATTTTCATAAGTTATTCCAGTTAACTTTGTTGAGGTGCCACTATTTTCATTTTGATAAGACTGCTGGAAGGGAAGATGCCATTTAAATAGACACATTATGAGAGTGCGGTCAGGTGAACCAACTGGGAGTGAGATTGTTTAGTACAGTGTGAAGGATTACAGATTGTGTAGTACAGTGTGAAGGATTACAGGTGAAAAACAGATCCAGAATAATAGGAGAGTGATCACAGCAATCGGGAATATGGGTGGGATGAGAGATGATTTGCTGTAGATCATTGAGAATGGAGTATGTGAGGGCTTCCATCCCCCTACCATCCATATAGAAGAAACTCAACCATTCCCTATGGCTTGCAGTTGAGAGGATGCCACAGTCTCATGGCAAGATTTTAGATAGTCGAAAAAGATATGATATTTGCATAATTAGGAGGGCATTAGGCAAAACAAAGGAAAAATATGGTAGCTGGGAGGCAGACCTTGAGCCAGTTATCATCAAAGTTTTAGGACTCAAGGTACTCAAAGTATGTAGCAGGTTTGTTTATGTTGGAAAAAGTACAGACACCACCTTTGAACTGGAATCGTAAGTGGAGATTATAGAAGGACATGAAAATGGGGCTAGTAAGAACATCATTAGACATTTGGATCTCACAGAGAAGTAAGACAATGGGAGAGGTATTAGATGGATGGTGTTCACAGAACAGAGGCTATTAGAAAGACTACTCATGTTGGTGTAGTGAATAGAAAATGAAGCTGGTCTATCAGAGAGGGAGAGATTGTGGTAGGAGCTGGTATTGCTGCTGTCTGAGCCCTCCTATTTTCTGGCAGTAGAGTCAGGTGGGTATCTAGAGATTCTTAACACCCCATGATATCAGGGACTGTGGGGCCATAGATTTGTTGGACTTTTGTCATGAATATCTTTGAAAGTGATAGTGTAGACAGGAGAATGCAAGAGAACCTATGTGAACTAAATAAGTGAAGTTTGCTAAGGTGTATGGTGCTTGTAAGAAGATGCCAGGACTAGCCTAATAGTCCCGTTCTGATGAGACAGAAAGTATGGTGAGTAATCCTAACGTTGATGGTATAAGGTGGTTCTAGGCACCACATTAACGCTCCTTAGTCAGGATGGTAGTACAGGTTGCGTGTCCCTAATCTGAAATGCATGGGACCAGAAGTGTTTCAGATTTTGGAATATTTGCATGTACATAATGAAATATGTGGAAAATAGTATGGTATGGAAGCAAACAGTTAGAGCTGAAACATACCTCAACATTTTGACTGTTCAACAGTCTTCTTCAGGAGATACTGATTTCAGCATTCTGTGGGACCATATTCCCCAACAAGTGATGGTCACCCAGTCAGATGCCTTAGCATGTTGCTTTCCGATTGGATTGCTCATCCGGCTTCCTCCACTCGTTCACAGCAATCTCTGCTGCCTGACATGACCAGCAGATGAACCAAATCCTTGTTTTAACATTGTTCTTATTCCCTTCCCCTAGGCAAGCTCTCACACTATCACTAAACAGTCGACAGCAAGGCAACTACAGGCAAGTGACAAACCGTTTAGTGATAGTGTGATAACTTACTTAGAGGAAGAGATTAAGAACAATGTTAATACAAGGTCTGGGTTCATCTGCTGGTCACATCAGGAAGCAGAGATTGCTGTGAACAGGTGGAGGCAGTGGACAAGCAATCCTATCAGAGAGCAACTCGCCAAGGAGTCTGACCAAGTGACCATCACTTGCTGGGGAATTCAGTCCTGCCAAATGCTGGAATCACTGTCTCCTTAGGAAGACCATTGAATGATCAAAATGTTGAGGTATGTCTCAGCTCTAACCCGTTTCTTTCCATACCATCCTGTTTTCCACATTTGTCATGATGGATAATAGATGATGAGGTATCTTGGGAATGGGACCCAAGTCTAAACACAAAATCCATTTATGTTTCATATGCAACTTATAGCATAAGGGTAATGTATATAACATTTTTGATAATTTTACCTTCTGTTGAGTTCCCATGTTTCATGTGATAACTATTACCCCATTTGATGCAAAGTTGGGAGGTATGACCTGCATGAATTTGGTAATGAAGGAAAGGAAAATCATGTAAAATGTAAAACAGATACTAGAACATCTTGTGATATGTGGAACAGTGAATGGGTTAAGGGTATTAGCTTCATATTGGTTACAAAAATATTTGCACTCAGGTTCCTTTTTACAGAAACATTGATATTTTGTTGGTAAATGCTGATATTAGGTTTGTCATTAAAACTTCTGCCTATTGTTGTGTATTGTTAATGTCTTAACCCCTAATTTTTTTTTATGTAAGTCCAAATTTTTCAAGTTGAATAGTGGACCAGTACTGTAAATAGTGTGAAGGGCCATGACCATGAATGTATAATTGCAGGTATATGATAATCACTTTTGTTGAGGAAAGATTGACCAAAAGGATATATGTGTCAGAGATGGAGGGAACGAGGAGAAGTGGGAGACCAAATTGGAGGTGGAAAGATGGAGTGAAAAGGATTTTGAGTGATCGGGGCCTGAACATGCAGGAGGGTGAAAGGCGTGCAAGGAATAGAGTGAATTGGAACGATGTGGTATACTGTGGTTGACGTGCTGTCAATGGATTGAACCAGGGCATGTGAAGCGTCTGGGGTAAACCATGGAAAGTTCTGTGGGGCCTGGATGTGGAAAGGGTGCATTATTACATGACAGCTAGAAACTGAGTGTGAACGAATGGGGCCTTTGATGTCTTTTCCTAGCGCTACCTCGCACACATGAGGGGGGGAGGGGGGTTGTTATTCCATGTGTGGCGAGGTGGCGATGGGAATGAATAAAGGCAGCCAGTATGAATTATGTACATGTGTATATATGTATATGTCTGTGTGTGTATATATATGTGTACATTGAGATGTATAGGTATGTATATTTGCATGTGTGGATGTGTATGTGGTTGGGTTGGGCCATTTCTTTCGTCTGTTTCCTTGCGCTACCTCGCTAACATGGGAGACAGCGACAAAGCAAAATAAAAAATATATATATACTTTTGTTGAATGTTATGCTTTATGTGTCTTCACAAACTGCAGCCAGTCTGTTGAAAGTAGAACAAAAAAGTAACAAACACTGGTATTTTGTGATTGGCATCCTTATATTACAGTATCATATGATATAACATAAAATAATACTGTAGTCTTGCCAGAATTACAGTGCCTTACTTTTAAATTCACAGGTTGCTATTATTGATAATGTGTTTTTTGTTTACTAAATAGATTAAAGTATATGGAGGTCTCAGTAAAACAAGGAAGAATAGCAATTGAATACTATATGACACTGATAACATACAAAAATTTCATCTCAAGACAGAAATTCAAGGCCAAAAATATTCTCATTCACAGTTTTGTATAAAACTTTCATGGCAGTATGCTTTTCTTGTACTGCATTGTGTTTCCTCATTTTTTTCCTCTGCTGGCATTTGCAACAGAGAGAAAAATAGGTGGGAAGCATGCTTTGCTGTCCTGTTTCTACCACAGTCTAGGGTAGCAAGCAGGTAATCCCATCATGAACAGTCAGGTCTCCTGCTACCTCTCCTTCCAGTGGGAAAATAATCCTAGAAAAAATCCAAAGGTACTATAGAAAAAATGGTGTTGCAGTATTGTACAACTTAATGCTGACAGCTATAAAGTGTAGGCACATATATATTTTTATGACCCTAGTCCTTTGAAGCAAGAAATGCTTTAAGAGACAACACTGTTTCATCAGCTGAGGAAGATGCAGCCGCACCAAAGATGATTTTTCACTCGCAACATAACCTCAGGCATGTGGAGTCGGTAATGCCTGTATCATAACTGTATATGTATACAAAACTATCCATTTTCGTAAATGTAGGTGAAATTTTCAACATCAGAGTTTGGGGAATTAAGAGATGTGGAAACTTTCTTATGATTGAGATGAGATTTGAGTTTGTTGCTTCAGTAGACCACATTTTTCATCACATCGAGTTCAGTATGCATGTCTATAACACATATTGCTTGAGCTTTGGAGATCCTTCCACACTTCATGAGCCTCATAGTGCAAACAGTTGTCACTTTTGAAAATATAGTAGAAAAAAAGAAGGAATAATTCTTATAGAAATGTGAAGCTCATGGGAGAATGTGGCATACTTGTAAACAAGACTTAAGAAGATATTTAAGCTGAAGGTATTTGGATATCCTCCCCATCTGTACTGTCACTTTTAAAAAGGTAGGAATAGCATAAGGAACTGAGAGAGGATCTTTCTTCAAAGGCTCTTTTATCTGTACCCTATACTGTGTTTTTAAGGAGGGAAGGGCAGGTAGGCATAAGAAACATGTTACATTTTCCCATTGTTATTAATATTTTGGCCATCTGAGGAAGTTAATGCTCCATAATCATAATTGAGTCCCAGTGTCTCAGTCCCCTTTAACTTGGAATTGCAATTTTCTCTTGAAGGTGCGTAAAACTTAATTCATCTTTTTTTTTCCTGTGCTTGATGTATTACCTCTGATAGCTTTTAACTTTGTGGTTACCCTCTAGTAACTTTAAGCCTGTAGTTTTGGGTGTAGTTTTTCACCAGATTAGAAAATTTCTTTTGATTTATGGATGATTTATATTTCTCTAGATGTATGGATGATCACATTTAATGATAGTTACTCTCTTCTACCATGTTTGCTTTTAATGGACATTACATAATGGAATCATGTTGTGATTAGAGAGACAGAAAGGGAGCAGTTAGTGTGGGAATGGAATTTTACAGGATAAGCTTTTTGTGTGTAACTTCATTGCTTTGGTATTTACTGTATCTGCTTTTTCCAATTTGGTTGTTTGCATGTGGAGAGAAAACATTTTCTCATCCAAAGAGATATTTCTTTTGGAATTGCTACACATTTCAACATTACAGGGCTTGTTTGGCATACAAGAGCTGCAAGAACCTGAGGGATTTTACTTATTGAAGGAAAATGCAGTTCATGAGACTGAAGACTTGGTGGCAGAGTGCTGCTCCCCAAACAGAACACAGAAGATGGTTGAGGTGAGTTAAGAGTGCTATACAATTAGTATACCTGGATATTAGCTACTTTAGCTTTTTATTTCTTTAGATAGGAGTTGGAAGGCAGACAGTGGGTATTAGAAGGGTTGGTGACAGCTGCATGGTGAGCCAGCACCTCCAGTGGTTGTCAAGTTACATTCCTTTGAACCAGTAACTGTCTTTCCTTTCTGTCTCACCCACATGTTGCCTGCTGTCATTCTATCCACAAACATACAATCTTTCCTTATCACCCATAACACTTGACACCACTTAACTTGCACAATCATTCCTCTTAACTGTAGATTTTCCTTCGGTGAGGGCTGTGCACTAGCCCTACCTTGGCAAAATGGTTGGAGCAATAGCTAGTTGTAGAAATGTTAGGCAGGAGCATTGGGTAGAAACTTTAGGTAGAGGTAGTAGATAGGAGCATTAGTTAGAAGGAATAGGATGGAACAGTAGACAGGAATATTAGGTAGAAGCAGTTGGTAGGAACTTTAGGTAGACGCCTCTGAAAACACTAAACTGTAGTATCCCCCTGCCAGTGGCCTGGTAAGGGTGAGGCACTGAAAGCTAAGAAGTGGCACTGGAGTACATCAGTTATGGAGATTTATTTGCCATGGCCACCACCTTGAGGGAGTTCCAAAAGGGAATGGTTGTTTAATTTGTTTATGGATGGGGTTGTTAGGGAGGTAAATGCAAGAGTTTTGGAAAGAGAAGCAAGTATGCAGTCTGTTGTAGATGAGAGAGCTTGGGAAGTGAGTCAGTTGATGTTCGCTGATGATACAGCGTTGGTGGCCGATTCGTGTGAGAAACTGCAGAAGCTGGTGACTTGAGTTTGGTAAAGTGTGTGAAAGAAGAAAGCTGAGAGTAAACGTGAATAAGAGCAAGGTTATTAAGTACAGTAGGGTTGAGGGACAAGTCAACTGGGAGATATGTTTGAATGGAGAAAAACTGGAGAAAGTAAAGTGTTTTAGATATCTGGGAGTGGATTTGGCAGCGGATGGAAACATGGAAGCGGAAGTGAATCATAGGGTGGGGGAGGGGGCAAAAGTTCTGGGAGCGTTGAAGAATGTGTGGAAGTCGAGAACATTATCTCGGAAAGCAAAAATGGTTATGTTTGAAGGAATAGTGGTTCCAAAAATGTTATATGGTTGCGAGGCGTGGGCTCTGGATAGAGTTGTGCGGAGGAGGGTGGATGTGCTGGAAATGAGATGTTTGAGGACAATATGTGTTGTGAGGTGGTTTGATCGAGTAAGTAATGATAGGGTAAGAGAGATGTGTGGTAGCAAAAAGTGTGGTTCAGAGAGCAAAAGAGGGTGTTTTGAAATGGTTTGGTCACATGGAGAGAATGAGTGAGGAAAGATTGACCAAGAGGATATACGTATCAGAGGTGGTGGAGGGAATGAGGAGAAGTGGGAGACCAAATTGGAGGTGGAAAGATGGAGTGAAAAAGATTTTTTGTGATCAGGGCCTGAGCATGCAGGAAGGTGAAAGGCGTGCAAGGAATAGAGTGAATTGGAACAATGTGGTATACTGGGGTTGACGTGCTGTCAGTGGGTTGAATCAGGGCATGTGAAGCGTCTGGGGTAAACCATGGAAAGCTGTGTAGGTATGTATATTTGCGTGTGTGGACGTATGTATATACATGTGTATGGGGGTGGGTTGGGCCATTTCTTTCGTCTGTTTCCTTGCGCTACCTCGCAAATGCGGGAGACAGCGACAAAAAAAAAAAATAAAAAAAAATTATATATATATTATCCCTGGGGATAGGGGAGAAAGAATACTTCCCACGTATTCCCTGCGTGTTGTAGAGGGCAACTAAAAGAGAAGGAAGTAGGGGGCTGGAAATCCTCCCCTCTCGTTTATTTTTTTTTTTTCATTTTCCAAAAGAGGGAACAGAGAATGGGGCCAGGTGAGGATATTCCCTGAAAGGCCCAGTCCTCTGTTCTTAACACTACCTCGCTAACGTGGGAAATGGCGAATAGTATGAAAAAAAATATGGCGATGGGAATGAATGAAGGTAGACAGTACGAATTATGTACATGTGTATATATGTAAGGCATGTGTTTGTGTAGGAAGAGAGGAAAATGATTGGTTCTCAGTGAATGTAGGTTTGCGGCAGGGGTGTGTGATGTCTCCATGGTTGTTTAATTTGTTTATGGATGGGGTTGTTAGGGAGGTGAATGCAAGAGTTTTGGAAAGAGGGGCAAGTATGCAGTTTGTTGTGGATGAGAGAGCTTGGGAAGTGAGTCAGTTGTTGTTTGCTGATGATACAGCGCTGGTGGCTGATTCATGTAAGAAACTGCAGAAGCTGGTGACTGAGTTTGGCAAAGTGTGTGAAAGAAGAAAGTTAAGAGTAAATGTGAATAAGAGCAAGGTTATTAGGTACAGTAGGGTTGAGGGTCAAGTAAATTGGGAGGTAAGTTTGAATGGAGAAAAGCTGGAGGAAGTGAAGTGTTTTAGATATCTGGGAGTGGATCTGGCAGCAGATGGAACCATGGAAGCGGAAGTGAATCATAGGGTGGGGGAGGGGGCGAAAATTCTGGGAGCCTTGAAGAATGTTTGGAAGTCGAGACATTATCTCGGAAAGCAAAAATGGGTATGTTTGAAGGAATAGTGGTTCCAACAATGTTGTATGGTTGCGAGGCATGGGCTATGGATAGAGTTGTGCGTAGGAGGGTGGATGTGCTGGAAATGAGATGTTTGAGGACAATATGTGGTGTGAGGTGGTTTGATCGAGTAAGTAATGTAAGGGTGAGAGAGATGTGTGGAAATAAAAAGAGTGTGGTTGAGAGAGCAGAAGAGGGTGTTTTGAAATGGTTTGGTCACATGGAGAGAATGAGTGGGGAAAGATTGACCAAGAGGATATATGTGTCGGAGGTGGAGGGAACGAGGAGAAGTGGGAGACCAAATTGGAGGTGGAAAGATGGAGTGAAAAAGATTTTGAGTGATCGGGGCCTGAACATGCAGGAGGGTGAAAGGCGTGCAAGGAATAGAGTGAATTGGAACTATGTGGTATACCGGGGTTGACGTGCTGTCAATGGATTGAACCAGGGCATGTGAAGCGTCTGGGGTAAACCATGCAAAGTGTGTGGGGCCTGGATGTGGAAAGGGAGCTGTGGTTTCGGTGCATTATTACATGACAGCTAGAGACTGAGTGTGAACGAATGGGGCCTTTGGTGTTTTTCCTAGCGCTACCTCGCACACATGAGGGGGGAGGGGGTTGTTATTCCATGTGTGGCGGGGTGGCGATGGGAACAAATAAAGGCAGACAGTGTGAATTATGTACATGTGTGTATATGTATATGTCTGTGTGTGTATATATATGTGTACATTGAGATGTATAGGTATGTATATTGTGCATGGGTGGACATGTATGTATATACATGTGTATGTGGGCGGGTTGGGCCATTCTTTCGTCTGTTTCCTTGCGCTACCTCGCTAACGTGGGAGACAGCGACAAAGCAAAATAAATAAATAAATTGTATATATGTATATGTCTGTCTGTGTATATATATGTATACGTTGAGATGTTTAGGTATGTATATTTGCATGTGTGGACATGTATGTATATACATGTGTATGTGGGTGGGTTGGGCCACTCTTTCGTCTGTTTCCTTGCGCTACCTTGCTAACACGGGAGACAGTGACAGAGCAAAATGAATAAATGTGTGCGAGGTAGCGCTAGGAAAAGAGAACAAAGGCCACATTCGTTCACACTTAGTTTCTAGCTGTCACGTAATAATGCACCGAAACCACAGCTCCCTTTCCACATCCAGACCCCAAAGAACTTTCCATGATTTACCCCAGACGCTTCACATGGCCTGGTTCAATCCATTGACAGCACGGCAACCCCGGTATACCACATCGTTCCAATTCACTCTGTTCCTTGCACGCCTTTCACCCTCCTGCATTTGTAGGCCCCAATCACTCAAAATCTTTTTCACTCCATCTTTCCACCTACAATTTGGTCTCCCACTTCTTGTTCCCTCCGCCTCTGACACATATATCCTCTTGGTCAATCTTTCCTCACTCATTCTCTCCATGTGACCAAACCATTTCAAAACACCCTCTTCAGCTCTCTCAACCACACTCTTTTTATTACCACACATCTCTCTTACCCTGTTATCACTTACTTGATCAAACCACCTCACACCACATATTGAAGCTCATTTGCTGTGTTCCCACTTTTTTCATTAAAAACTTAAACTAGTCCAGATAATGAATGACTGCTATTTTAGCTCACAGGTTGTTAAAAGTGAAGATGATGTGCAGGTCATGTATTGGCATTAAAAAGTTAAGATTACTTTGTATCTTTTGTCATCAGGTGTTTGATCAGTTGTCTGACACTCTGTGCCGCGTGGCTGACCTCGCAGAGTTTATCCGTATGGCTCATCCTCATGCACGATACTCTCATTCTGCTGAGGATGCCTGTATTGCCATTGGTGGACTTGTTGAACAGTAAGTATCATAAGGTTTGTTCATATGTATCTGTTTTTTACCCTTTATATGACAGTGTGTGAAAGGAGAAAGTTGAGAGTAAGTGTAAATAAGAGCAAGGTTATGTTCAGGAGGGTTGAGGGACAAGTTAGATGGGATGTGAGTTTAAATAGAGAAAAATTAGAAGTTTTGTGTTTTAGATATCTGGGAGTGGACTTAGCAGCAAATGGATCCACGGAAGTGGAAGTGAGTCATATGATTGGGTAGGGGAGCAATGAAGAATGTATGGAAAGAGAGAATGTCATGGAGAGCAAAAATGGGTATGTTTGAAGGAATAGTAGTTCCAGTGATATAATATGGTTTTGAGGCATGGGCTTTAGCTAGACTTGTATAGAGGAGGATGGATGTGTTGGAAATGAAATGTTTAAGGACAATATGTGTTTGAGGTGGTTTGATCAAGTGTGTAATGAAAGGGTAAGAGAGATGTGTGGAAATAAAAAGAGTGTGGTTGAGAGAGCAGAAGAGGGTGAGTTGAAATGGTTTGGACTTAAGAAAAGAATGAGTGAGGAAAGGTTTACAAAGAGGATATATGTGTCAGAGGTGGAGGAATCAAGAAGTGGGAGATCAGATTGGAGGTTGAAGGATGGGGTGAAAAAGATTTTGAGTGATCGGGGCCTGAACTGGGGCCTGAACATGCAGGAGGGTGAAAGGCATGCAAGAAATGGAGTGAATTGGAACAATGTGGTATACTTGGGTCAGTGTGCTGTTAAGGGACAACAAAGGCTTGTGAAACGTCTTGGGTAAACCATAGAAAGGTCTGTGGGGCCTGGATGTGGATAGGGAGTTGTGGTTTCAGTGCATTACACCTGACAGCTAGAGACTTAGTGTGAATTGAATTTTAGATACGTTTGAGTGAGATTTGAAACATTATGTATATGATCCATACACAAGTGTGGGAATGAATTTAAAGGTAATAGAATAAAATGAAAGTTTTATCATTTATATGCATGTTAGTATGATTGATTTTGTAACAACTGCAGTAAATGATAATTGAAATATGTAATCCAGCCCTTAATGATAATTTACTTATTAATGGGTCATCATTTATATTTTAGGTTAAACACCCATAGAAAATTATATGACTCTTTGCAAGATGTTGTTCATCATGGTGATAAGTTCCCAACCACAGAAGTTGATAAGCATGTGGCAAGACTGTTCCTTTTTGACTTTGAACAATCTGGTAAGTGTTCGTGTAGTTTCCTATGAAACCATAAGAATATGTGTGTAATGCAGCTGTAAATATTACATATATTTTGTTCTTCTGTAGCCAGTTAAATGGAAAGCTGCACCATAAAAGAAAATTGTGGCCATCAAACTTGCCAGATAACCACCATTCAGTGGCTCACTTAATCAGCAGAAATACATAGCAAACTAGCAGTCAACCCATTCCCAACCTACACTAAGCTTAGACCTTGCAAGCAGTCAGGTTTTAACTGACTCATGACTTGACAGTTCCCCATTGAAGCTTTAATATAGATTTCCTTTAAAACTTTGTTAATTCCTTGCTTCTGAGGTGACAGTGAAACTATTTCAGCATTTCAGATTGGAAAAAAAAATTGGTTCAATCCAACAGTGCAAAAATGCACTCTCTTCTAATATCTCATTTCTTATCATTAGACTTAATAATGCTGCAATTTATCTCTGCAACAGCATAAGCAACAGCATAAACATAACGGGTATATCCACGTCTTCCACTCTATTTTGGAAACCCCACATAATGCTCATTACAAAATTTGCTTCTCAAAAGTTGGAGATGGTGGAGAGGTGCCAAGATTATTTTCTGTTTGTGAGTGGCCATTCCATGTGTGCAGGAGTTTTATTCACCTCAACATAGAATACTGTTCACATATCTGGGATGGCTTATCCCTTATTTATCTCATAGCCAGAGAGGAATCAAGTGCTGTACACTTTATTAACTGTCTTGTTATTACATGTTCTTAACCATCCCTATCTGTCCACACTGATTTGTTGCCCATCTTCTGTTCTTCAGGTATTATTATGACCAGTGCTCCTGTAAGCTCTTACCATGTGTCCCAGCAACTAAGGCCTGGATTTTTGCCACGTTGATGGCTGCAGCTTCCCATAGTTTCTGTGTGGAAACCAGCTATACTAGGATTGTCTGTTGAGGTATTCTTTCCTCACACAACAAAGCTGTGGAATTCTGTTTCATGTGTCTTTTCCTCACAGCAAAGCTTTGGGACTCTGTTTCATCTGTCATCTTTTCATCTTCCTATGACTTCTTCTTTAAGAGTCTGGTCTGCAAACAACATAGGAGCTCAAAGTAATTTCTTCTTTGGCATTTATTCGTATTTTATCTTTCATCAGAGATGGCTACTATTGTTGGATGTTTTTGCCTGTGCCATGTTGGTTACCACAAAAAGAGATCCTTCTAATATTTACTGTAAATTCCTTGTATAAGTTAATGTAAGTGTTGAAAGTTTCATGTCAATCCACCAGAGAGAATTATTTAATTGCCTTAAAACATGGAAGAAAGTGGTAGATTGTAAGTATCTCATCTTAGTAGGTTTATAATGTAAACATGATTTGCTTGCATGAAAAATCTTGAGAATTGTTATGAATTAGGTAAGGCTTTGTTCTTATATCATACTTTAATATGAAATATTATTCTCATAAAGGGTTTCAAAACCTATCAAAAAGCAATAAGCAAATCTCTTGTAAAGGAAGATGTAGGTCATGTAAAGGAAAACCTCCTAAAATAAGTAGATGGGAATAAGGTAGTAGTTGGCAGGCAGCCAACAACTGGAGAAGTATATTAATAGTACTATCTGCCTGAATATTGGGAGAGTTAGTGATGGCTCTGCAGTGAGCCAGCACTTCAGCGGTTGTCAAGTTGCTCTCTTTTGACCCAGATAAATGTCTTTTCTTTCTGCATCGCCCACATGAGGACTGCTGGCATTCTGTCCACATACATGCAATCTTTCTTAGTCATACATAACACCTGACAGCACTTAACTCACACAGCTCACTCTTTGTACTCTAGATTTACCTGGAGTGAGCACATATGCCTCACCATGTCTTTTAGCAAAATGATAGAAGGTATAGATAGGAACATTTAGGGAGGAGCTTAGTTAGGATCATTAGGTAGAAGTAGTTGGTAGGAAGATTTGACAGGAGCATTAGGTAGTAGTTAGTTGGAACATCTGGTAGGAGCCTCTGAAAGTACTACGCTAGAGTAGCTTTTGCCAGTGGCCTGTTAAGGGTGAAGTGCTAAAGGCTAAGATGTATTTATAGAGTTCACTAGTTTTGGAGACTCTGTTGCTCCCTTGAGGGGGTTGCAGGAGGGAACAGGCATCAGAGATATAGATAGAGATAGAATAAAGATATAAAACATGAAAATTATGATTTATCAGTGAAAGGATCATGGAAGCAGAAGTGAGTCACAGGGTGAGGGAGGGGGCGAAGGTTCTGGGAGCGATGAAGAATGTGTGGAAGGACAGAACGTTATCTCGGAGAGCTGGTATATTTGAAGGAATAGTAGTTCCAAGAATGTTATATGGTTGCGAGGCATGGGCTATTGATAGGGTTGTACAGAGGAGGGTAGGTATGTTGGAAATATGTAGCATGAGGTGGTTTGATCGAGTAAGTAATGAAAGGGTTGAGAGAGCAGAAGAGGGTGTGTTGAAATGGTTTGGACATATGAAGAGAATGAGTGAGGAAAGATTGATAAAGAGGATATATTGTCAGAGGTAGAGGGAACAAGAAGCGGGAGAACAAATTGGATGCGGAAGGATGGAGAGAAAAAGATTTTGAGTGATTGGGGTCTTAACATACAGGAGGGTCAGAGGCATGCAAGGAATAGAATGAATTGGAACAATGTGGTATAACTGGTTTGACTTGCTGTCAATGGACTGAACCAGGGCATGTGGAACTTCTGGTATAAACCATGGAAAGGTCTATTGTCTATGGGGCTTGGATGTGGATAGGGAGTTGTGGTTTCGGTGCATTATATATGACAGCTAGAGACTGAGTGTGAACGAATGTGGCTTTTTTTTTGTCTTTCTTGGCGCTACCTTACTGAAGCAGGGGTAGCAATGCTGTTTCCTTGTGGAGTCGGGTGACACCAGGAATGGATGAAGGCAAGCAAGTATGAATATGTACATGTGTATTTATGTATGTATATGTGTATGTGTATGTATGTGTGTATGTGTTGATTGTATATGTATGTATATGTGCATGTATGGGCGTTTATGCATATTTATGTGTATATATGTGGTGTGAGGTGGTTTGATTAAATGATGAAAGGGTAAGAGAGATGTGTGGAAATATAAAGAGCATGGTTGAGAGAGCAGAAGAGGTTGTGTTGAAATGGTTTGGACATTTGGAGAGAATGAGTGGAAAGATTGACAAAGAGGATATATGTTTCAGAGGTGGAGGGAACAAGGAGAAGCAGAAGACCAAAGTGGAGGTGGAAGGATGGAGTGAAAAAGATTTTGAGCGATCGGGAACTGAACATACAGGAGGGTGAGAGGCATGCAAGGAATAGAGTGAATTGGAACGATGTGGTACGCCGGGGTCAACGTGCTGTCAGTGGACTGAACTAAGGCATGTGAAGTGTCTGGGGTAAACCATTGAAGAGAATGTGGGGTGTGAATGTGGATAGGGAGCTATGGTTTTGGTGCATTGCACATGACAGCTAGAGACTGAGTGTGAATGAATGTGGCCTTTTTTTGTCTTTTACCTGACGCTACCTCACTGAAGTGGGGGGTAGCGATGCTATTTTCTCCTGAGCAGGGTAGCACTAAGAATGGATGAAGGCAAGCAAGTATGAATACGTACATGTGTGTATATGCATATATTTGTGTATGTGTCTGTATATGTGTATATGTTGATATTCTTATGTATATGTGACTGTATGGGCATTTATGTATACATATGTGTATATGAGTGGATGGGTCATTCTTTGTCTGTATCCTGGTGCTACCTTGCTGATGTGGGAAACAGCAATTAAGTGTAATGATAATGATAATAATAATAGTAATAATGATGAGAATAATAATAATAATAATGATGATGATGATGATGATGATGATGATGATGATGATGATGATGATAATAATAGAAAATTATATGAGTAGATGAGCCCTTCTTTGTCTGTTTTCTGGTGCTACCTCACTGACGCTGGAAACAGCGATTAAGTATGGCGGGATGGCGACGGGAATGGATGAAGGCGGCAAGTCTGAATATGTACTTGTGTATATATGTATATGTCTGTGTTTGTATATGTATGTATATGTTGAAATGTATATGTATGTTTATATGTGTGTATGGGTGTTTATGTATATACATGTGTACATGGGTGGGTTGGGCCATTCCTCATTTTTTTCCTTGCGCTACCTCGCTGACCCAGGAGATGGCGATTAAGTATAATGAATATGAATAAATAAGATGTATATAATTTCATTGCAATGTTCCCTCATGTTTACTTTTTGATTATAATCTTCTCATCTCCTTACAGGCATACATTTGGATAAGGTACAGCGTCATCGTGTTGTGAATCTTAATAAGTCCATCCTCACATTAGGTCAGCACTTTATGAATGGCTCCCTTCAGTCTAGAGCTATACCAAAAGCTAAACTTCCTGAAGCTATAAGACAACAGTAAGTTTGAAAGTATCCTTGATTATGGTTTTTGATTACACAGTAGTAGGTTGCACCCTGAAAATGATAAGATTGATGATGTATATCATTATTACTGATGTCTGCATTGTCTTCTTGTTAGTAGGATTCTTTGGTATAATTATGATCCAGTCTTCCGTAAATTTCAAGATTCAGACTTTTGAGCTTTCCTTACAGTGATACCTGATCTAATGAATTAACTGTGGGAAAAGGCAGTCTAGTAAAAGCTGAATTCCACTATGTCCTGAATTTTTCCTCAGGACTGCAAAGACTAAACTTACCTTGGTCCAACGTTGATGTGGTTTTTAGGTCATTCCCCTCAAGGCCGGAGGTGTTTAGGAAGTAGTAAAGGCTTCTCAGAATTGGATGGAAATACTTGTAGGAGTGATTCTGGAATCATATGAATCACTTCGTGGTCAGAAATATGGCATTCTTGAAATGCAAACCACTCTCCTCATGCTCATGATGCTTTGTCATTTTCAGCCTTTTAGTTGTGCTAAGGTGTTTCCTGGGCCTCTTATCATGTACAAAGATTAAGACTGATGAAAGCAAGAGGAAGGGTTTTAGAAACAGAAAAGGAAATGTATGGAAAACAATGTAATAAGTTCCAAAGTGTATTCAAAGTGGATATATTACCTCTAGCACTAAGTAGATGGGATTAGGAGAGACCTTTGAAAGGAATGAAGTTGCTCGCCAGAAAAGGAGTAGTGGAAGTGGGCTAATGCCTTGTATTGGCAGATGGCTTCATCATTTCATGATTTTTTTTCACTCTGTTGTTCATTTGCTGAGTACTGTATTTTTTCTTAAGTCATATCATGGATGGAGCTACTGTGCAAAGCTGGAATCAAATTTTTCTTGATTTCATATCCTAACTTCGCAAACTAGATTTTGAGCTATGACCTCAGATCACCTATTCTAAGTTCCTAGAAAAGATTTTCTGTGGTCAATATCCATCTTCTGAACTAGAATATGTTTTAACTAAATGGGACTAGGAGACCATGGAAAGCTTGGACATTATTTACCAGAAAAGGAGGACTTGAAGTGGATAATGCCCACTTTTTGCAGACATTATCATGATTTCAGAATAGTTTTCATTGTGTATTTCATTCTCAAAGATCTGTTTATCTGTTGTTATTGGCAATATTGGGGCCATTATTCATGGCAGTAATGAAATTTTTCTTTGTAATTTCACTTTCTTGCTTAGTTTTGGAGAAGGATTTTGAGCTCTTATGCCCTCAGTTCTTTCATTTTAGGATCCCAGAAATGTTTCTATGTAGTCAGAAATTATCTTATGACCTAGTTTTTCTTACTAGTTATATGATCTTATTTTTAAACTTGTCTTTTAGCTTAGGGTAGATTTCTTGAACCTTAGTACACTTTTTGCATTGTGGGTAGGTGGGATCTAGATCAGTTGCGACCCATTGGTAATCTGAGAGAAACATCTGCATCTCTTGGACACATATCTAATTTATTAATCACTTTTGTCTTCAGATTTTAAGCCATTATTTGTTGAATATGCATGCATATTCCGCTCTATCAAAAATGTATGTTTATTGAATTATATTTAAGTCATTAGATTTTATCACCATTGAAGTAAAGATTGCTTGTTTTACCAGTTTTGCTATAGATGGAGACAACATTGTTGTAACTGGCTTGCATGCTGATGCTCATATGGAAATCACTCGTGAGGCTGCATACAAGATATTCCTGCATCCAGATCCTCATCAGGAAGCACTTCTGACTGAGATGATAAATGGAAGGCATGAGATGGCAACTCTCTGTGGGTTTCCTTCATATGCTCATAGGTTGGTAAATTTTGTATTGATGAATAGTGTTTGTTTATTCATGGGGATGGGAAATGAATGCTACTCATATACCTCTTGCATGTCATAGAAGGCAACTAAGAGGAGCAAGCGTAGGGAACTGGCAATCCTCCCCTCAAGTAGAATTTCCTATAAAGGAACTGAGGAGGGAGCCAAGTGAGGATATTTTTCTCAAGGCTCAATCATCTGTTTGCTTTGCTGCCTTACTTGTTTGAAAAATGGCAAACACATGTGTTTCAAGAGAATTGTATTTGTGTAATATATCTTTGCATAAACTTTTTACTTTTGTTTTTGTATTAGTTCATATATACCATGTGTCTTTTTAGAGCTGTAAATGGGAGTTTAGCAGAAACTCCCAATCTGGTAACAGAATTTTTGAAACTTCTTGCAAAAGATGTAAGGATCCGAGCTTCAGAAGATTTTGCTGAGATGAGTGCCATGAAGAAAGCCCAGTACAAATATTCTCGGGTAAGATACAATACATGCTTTAGTGTTTGATGATTATATTACTCTCTGGTTTCATTCAGAAGAGAAATGGCATTATCTATCAATCTTCATCTCTGACTCCAGTTCCTTCCAGGAACTCCCATCAAGGGGTTCACCATTTCTCTCTCTCTCTCTCCAGTACTCTTCCACTCTGTTTCCCTATGTCATTGGTGGTCATCTTCCCACACCAACCGCTTTGATTGTAGTATCATACACTCTCCTTTTAAACTCCCTGTCCTGCATTCCATCCACATGCTCAAACTACCTTAAAGTATTACATTTCACCCACTGCCACTTCACACTTCATTCCCTTTGCATTGCCTGCTATATCAACTCTCATACACCCCCCCTCATTTCTGGTCATACCACATGCTCCTCTCAAATAGCTTATTTCCACAGCCTGGATTCTTGATCTCTGTGATTCATTCCATGTGCATGTTTTTGCTGCATCAGTCAGGTTTGGGAGGACTATGCTGTCCCTTTATCCTTTCTTCACTTTCGTACTTACACCTCTACCTTCATTATTCTCTTAAGGGACCCAGTGACTCTTCTGCCCTTTACTGCTCACTCCCTTATCTTTCCTATATCACCAAATGTACCCAAGATAACTCCTAGATACTTAAATTCTCTTATCTCTTCCAGTCTTTTTTCCCCGTGTGTTTAACACTGTTTAGTACACTTTCTTTTTTCACTCTATAGGGTTTTGCAAAATCTACACTTTTACTAAGTTTCCTATCAAACTCCATTACTTAACTTGTTTTTACCTTCAATTGCCAATGCTTACACACATCATAAAACACTCAACCTTCTGCAGCTCCTCTTCTCTCTCATCAAACAGCATAGTACCCTCTGCAAACAGGCTTGTCATTGGCTACCATAACTCACCACCACACTCCATTTCAGCATCCTGTGACCCAAGTTTTGTTTTCATATGTCTCATCACTCCACCAATATATATGTTTAAAAGCCACAGTGACATCACACAGCCCTGCCTCACATCCACATATATACTGAAACTTGCTCATCTCTCCATCCACTCTTATGCATGCATTTGTTATTCTATAGAAGGCTTTCACACCATCCAGCAGTTGTTCCCCTACCCCATATATCTTTAACACATCCCATTGAGCATTCCACATAACTCTGTCATATGCTCTCTCTAGATCCATAGATGCTGCTTAAAGCTTCATGCCTTTCACTACTTACTTTTCCCCAGTCGTTGTCTCCACAGAAGTCTGATTTACTCATCCCCTGCATTTCGTAGAACCCCATTGCTCCTCTCTTATTCTGCATTCATTTACTTCTATAACTATCATTCATCTTTTGTATATACTTTTCTTGGTATACTTAACAGACTTATTCCCCTGTAATTGCTAAATATATCCTTAGAGAATGAGAGGAAAGGTTGACAAAGAAGATATATGTGTCAAAGGTGGAGGGAACAAGAAGCTGGAGTAAATTGGAGGTGGAAGGATGGAATGAAAAAGATGTTGAGCTTTCAGAGGCTGAACATGCAGGAGGTTGAAAAGCGTGCTTGGAATAGAGTGAATTAGGACGATGTGGTATACTGGGGTCAACATGCTATCAGTGGACTGGACCAGGGCATGTGAAACATCCAGGGTAAACCATGGAAAGCTCTGTGAGACCTAGATATGGATAGGGAGCTGTGGTTTTGGTGCATTATACATGACAGCTAGAGAATGAGTGGGAGCAGATGTGGCTTTTCTTCATCTGTTTCCTGGTGTTGCCTCACTGATGCAGGGGGTGGCGATGCTGTTTCATGTGGGGCAGGATGGTGCCGGGAATGGATGAAGGCAAGCAAGTATGAATATGTTCAAGGTATATGTATGTGTATGTGGTTGAGAGAGCAAAAGAGGGTGTGTTTGGACATATGAAGAGAATGAGTGAGGAAAGATTGACATAGAGGATATACGTGTCAGAGGTGGAGGGAACAAGGGGAAGCGGCAGACCAAATTGGAGGTGGAAGGATGGAGTGATAAAGATTTTGAGTGATCTTGGCCTGAACATACAAGAGGACGAGAGGCGTGAAAGGAATAGAGTGAATTGGAGCGATGTGGTATACCAGGGTTGACGTGCTGTCAGTGGACTGAACCAGAGCATGTGAAGCATCTGGGGTGAACCATGGAAAGGTCTGTGCTGCTTGGATGTGGAGGGGGAGCTGTGGTTTTGGTGCATTACACATGACAGCTAGAGACTGAGTGTGAACGAATGTGGCCTTTTTTGTCTGTTTTCCCGGTGCTACCTCACTGAAGTAGGGAGTAGTGATACTGTTTCCTGTGGCCATGCATCCCAGTGCTTCCTAATGGATTTGTTAGAGCTCTCTTCATTTTGATGTTAATTTCAACCATTCTTGATTATTTACAATATAAGTATTCCTCTATTTCATGTGTGGCTGGGTGGCAACGGAATGGATGAAGGCAGCAAGTATGAATATGTACATGTGTATATATGTATATGTATGTGTATGTATATGTATGTATATGTTGAGATGTATGGGCATGTATATGTACATGTGTGGGTGTTTATGTATATACATGTGTATGTGGGTCGGTTTGGGCCATTCTTTCGTCTGTTTCCTTGCGCTACCTTGCTAATGCAGGAGACAGCGATTAAGTATGATAGATATAAAAAGTATTCCTCTGATCTTCACAAGTTTATTAGCCATTTGATTCTCATAAAAGTATCTTTTCTTAGTATCCTCATTCCCCCTAATTTCTTTTACCCAATTTTACAATTAACCCTTAAGGAAAACATGTCAGCTTGGGATTAATGTCCAGACTGTAAGTACAGTTTTGATAAATGTGAGACTGTTAAATGTAGGAGCAAAGAATTAAAATGGCTTACTACAGTTGTCACATTACCAATAGACATTATTTACATTAACTTAACCTTCTCTTATTCCTATGCAATACTTCAGGAACTAGCTCCTTGGGATGTGCCATACTTCACAAGCCAAGCTAAGCAAAGCAAGTTTAAGGTCAGTGCAAATGATCTGGCACCGTATTTCTCCCTGGGAGCAGTAATGGAGGGACTAAATGGACTCCTCAGCTGTCTGTATGATGTCACTTTGGAGGTAGAAGAACCAGTACCAGGAGAACTTTGGACAAGTGATGTTTATAAACTGGCAGGCAAGTGTATGGAAAGGACAGAATATATTAGTTTCAGGTCATCGATTTCATTTTCCTTTTTCATTGAGTAATTATTGTAAAATTTGTGTTGATCCAAAAGTCAGTGACCACTGTCAATTTGCATTGGTATTGCTTCATCAGTTTTTTCATGTGTAGTATTCAAATTAGTACCATATACCCAGAATCTTTTCTAGGCTTTTAATTTTTCTTAATCTACCTATCCAGATTTATTATTATCTTTCAAGGTATTTATTTTGTCTTTAAGGAATTGTTACAAGTAAGATATTGTAGTCTCTGAGCTTCATATTGCTAAAATAGTGTAGTAAATTAATAAAATAGCCTTTAGCTTAATACTTGAAAGACCTGTCATTGGATGATGATGAGAGTAGGAATGCTTTGCCTCACAGATAACATACATGCGACAATTAAGGGCAGTGATGAATGCTGAATGGGATTCAGAAGAAGGAGAGTATTTCCTTGCCTGTTCTGCCTGATCCCTTGCCAAAACGTCCTCAGAACAGGAATGGTTGAATGATGGGTTGGAAGAAGAGGTCTTCTTGGAGAAATTAGGGATAAATGCTTCCATTCCCACAACAATAACCTCTGCTATGTGTTTGGTGGAGACAGAAGCATCATCACCTAAGAGACAGTAATTTACCTATGGGAAGCGAGAAAAGAATGTTTATAAGTTATTCTGGTCAGCTTTGTTGAGGTGCTAGTATTTATGCTTAAAAGATGCTGCTGGAGGGGGAGGTCCCATTAAGATAGATACATTTCTGAGAGTATGATCATATAAACCAGCTGGGCAAGATGATGTAGTTACAGTGGGATGGATTAGAGGTGAAAAACAGATCCACAATATTAGGAGAGTGGTTGCAGCATTCAGGAATATGGGTAGAGTGGGAGGTAATTTGCTCCATATCATTGAATTGCCAGTACCATGTCACGTATCATTAAAAAAAGAGTGGGGAAGTGATAAAGGTTGTGATAAAGTGAAGAGGAGATGGAATGAGTGTTTTGAAGGACTGTTGAATATGTTTGATAATAGGATGGCAGATGTAGAATGTTTGGGTCAGGGTGGCATGTGAAGTGAGGGAGTTATGGAGAGTGGATTGGTGAAGAAAGAAGACATGGTGAAAGCCTTATTTAGGATGAAATGTGGAAAAATGGTTAATTTGAGTGGTTTCTTTCTTTCTTTTCTTTTAAACTATTCGCCATTTCCTGCATTAGTGAGGTAGCATTAAGAACAGAGGACTGGGCCTTTTTTGGAATATCCTCACCTGGCCCCCTCTGTTCCTTCTTTTGGAAAATTAAAAAAAAAAAAAAAGAAACGAGAGGGGAGGATTTCCAGCCCCCTACTCCCTCCCCTTTTAGTCACCTTCTACGACACGCAGGGAATACGTGGGAAGTATTCTTAATCCCCTATCCCCAGGGATAAATTTGAGTGGTATTGCTAATATATTTCATAAGAAAGGAGGTAATCATGTTGTTGATTGGTTACTTGGGATTTTTCAGTGTATGTATGGATCATGGTGAGGTGCCTAAGATTGCCAGAATGCATGTATAGTGCCATTGTTTGAAGGCGAGGGGAATAAAGGTGAGCTTTCAAACTACAGAGGTATGAATTTGTTGAGTGTACCTGGTAAGTTGTATAGGTAGACAGTGAATGATACAGTGAAAACCTATACAGAGCATCAAACTGGGGAGCAGCAGTATGTTTCAGACTTGGTAGAGGATGTTCTGATCAGATGTTTGTCTTGGAAGAATGTGTGTGTGAAATAATTTGAGAAATGGATGGATTTGTGTGTGGAATTTATGGATCTGGAGTATACCCCAGTATACCACATCATTCCAGTTCACTCTGCTCTGTGCACACCTGTCATCCCCCTTCATGTTCAGGCCTCAGTTGCTCAAAATCTTTTTCACTCCATTCTTCCATCTCCAATTTGATCTTCTGTTTCTCTTTGTTTCCTTCACTTCTGACATGTATATCCTCTTTGTCAATCTTTCCTCACTCTTGGAGGTAGAGTTGGAGAGAGAACAGATGATGAAAGCCTTTGTAAGATGAAGTGCAGCAAGGCAGCTGGAGTGGATGGTATTGTCATTGAATTTCTTGAGAAGAGAAAGTTGGTGACTATGTAGTTGATTGGTTAGTGAGAATTTTCAGTGTATGTTTAGATCATCATGGGGTGCTTGAGGGTTAGCAGAATGCATGTATAGTGCCACTATATAAATTCAAAGGGAATAAAGGTGAGTGTTCAGACTAATAAGGTTTAAGTTCCTTGAGTGTAATTGGTAAAGTGTATGTAAGAGTAGTGATTTAGAGGGTGAAGGCATATACCGAACATCAGATTAGAGAGGAACAGTGTGGTTTCAGGAGTGGTAGAGGATGTGTGAATCATGTGTTTTATTAAAAGAATGTGTGTGAGAAATACCTAGAGAAACAGAAGATTTGTATGTGGCATTTATGGATCTGGAGAAAACATAGGGTTGATAGAGATACCTTGTGGACAATCTTAGAATACATGTTGTGAGTGGAAAGTGGCTAGAAACTGAGTTTTTATCAAGGGTTTAAGGTGTATGTTCAAGTAGAAAGAGATGAGAGTGTGTGGTTCTAAGTGAAGGTTGTTCTGCAGCAGGGATGAGTGATGTCACCATGGCTGTTTGATTTGTTTATGGATGCAATGGTGAGGTAGGTAAATGCATGTCTTGGAAAAAGGAGCTAGTATGCAGTCTGCAAGGAGTGAAAGGGCGTTGGAAGTGAGTCAGTAGTTTTGTGCTGTGTACAGGGCACTGATGATAGTTTCAAGTCTTGAAAGTCAAAGGGAACAAGTAGAATGATTAAAAGAATATCTTTTAAACCTGAAAGTAACCAAGCAAGGAAAATACAGAATCATTTAATCAAAAACATTTCCTGGAATATAATAATTTCATGAAGTGATTAGTTTTGCAGTATCTGTTGATTTTAAGAAATTTACATAGAGTGAATATAGATACATGCAAAAGAAGATTAGATGCATGATTTAAAACTACCAGATGAACCTAGAATAGACAACGTTTATAATTTGTGTTATGGAACCATGCTTGATAGAAAAGATACTAGTCCGACATTTTTGAGGGCCAGGACCAAAAGGTACAAATCATTGTCTATCTATCCATATCTCTGACACTTATTCCCAACTGGAACTCCTTCAAGGAGGTGGCCATGACAATAGTCTCCATAACTAGTGAATCCCAATGCTGCTTTTTAGCCTTTAGTGCCTCACCCTAATTAGGCCACTGGCAAAGAGCAACTGTAGCACAGTTGTTGCAGAGGCTCCTACCTAATTTTCCTGCTGACTACTTCTCTCTGTATCAAGACACAATTAGCCACTCTCACAGCACCAATGTGAGCAAATGAATGATGGGAAAGCCTAACTGCTTAGTATTACCTCACCTGTGCTTCATAAAGTCGTAGGTCACAGTGGGATGTAGTATGGTCATTGTGTCATTCATATGTGCCCTGATGATCGAAGGGGATGAATCCTCATGAATATACATCGTCTAATGTGGGAAAACTGTCTTTCAACCTCCCATGGAAAGCATGCTTTCACCGTTGCTCATAAGACTTTCTCTTTAGATGAGAAAAGAATAGTATTTACCTGAAAAACAGTTCCTATGTTAAGGATTGTATACCAGTGGCAGAAATTGAATGTTCATATAATTTCTTATTTCTCCAACAGTGAAGCACAGCACAGAGGGAGTATTAGGGTACATATATTGTGACTTTTATGAGAGGCTTGGTAAGGCTCACCAGGACTGCCACTTCACAATAAGAGGTGGAAAGTTGTTACCAGATGGCTCATACCAGGTGAGAAACAACAGTTTATTTCATATTTTGTATTCTGCATTTATTCGCAACACATGAAGCTGGTAAGGTAGATTAGTGTGCAGAGTGAATAACTGTAAAGTAATAATGTGGAAGAGTTTATCATATTGCACACAAGATGAAGATGCATTTGAATAGTTGAGAGGTCATATGCACTTGATACACCTTATATGATTGAGAATGGAGGGACATGTAATGTACCCCAATGGAGGGACAGAAGCTAAATTATTTTTATGAAAGAATTGCTCCTCTGTGTAGAGATATTACTAAGAAACTGAGATATTTTTTAAAATAAAAGTATTATGAATTCACAAATTAGCTAGCTGTTGTCTATTTTAGGGAATGCTGAAATTACTGATATAATTCATTTAACTTCATGCTTGTGACTGCTGTTGGTGAATTACAAAGAAGCAAGTTTTACACTTATGTAGCCCCATCTTTTAACCATGCATATATTTTTTTTTTTTCTTTTTTTTTTACTGTCTCCCGCGTTTGCGAGGTAGCGCAAGGAAACAGATGAAAGAAATGGCCCAACCCACCCCCGTACACATGTATATACATACGTCCACACACGCAAATATACATACCTACACAGCTTCCATGGTTTACCCCAGATGCTTCACATGCCCTGATTCAATCCACTGACAGCACGTCAACCCCGGTTTACCACATCGATCCAATTCACTCTATCCCTTGCCCTCCTTTCACCCTCCTGCATGTTCAGGCCCCGATCACACAAAATGTTTTTCACTCCATCTTTCCACCTCCAATTTGGTCTCCCACTTCTCCTCGTTCCCTCCACCTGCGACACATATATCCTCTTGGTCAATCTTTCCTCACTCATTCTCTCCATGTGCCCAAACCATTTCAAAACACCCTCTTCTGCTCTCTCAACCACGCTCTTTTTATTTCCACACATCTCTCTTACCCTTACGTTACTTACTCGATCAAACCACCTCACACCACACATTGTCCTCAAACATCTCATTTCCAGCACATCCATCCTCCTGCGCACAACTCTATCCATAGCCCACACCTCGCAACCATACAACATTGTTGGAACCACTATTCCTTCAAACATACCCATTTTTGCTTTCCGAGATGATGTTCTCGACTTCCACACATTCTTCAAGGCTCCCAGGATTTTCGCCCCCTCCCCCACCCTATGATCCACTTCCGCTTCCATGGTTCCATCTGCTGCCAGATCCACTCCCAGATATCTAAAACACTTTACTTCCTCCAGTTTTTCTCCATTCAAACTTACCTCCTAATTGACTTGACCCTCAACCCTACTGTACCTAATTACCTTGCTCTTATTCACATTTACTCTTAACTTTCTTCTTTCACACACTTTACCAAACTCAGTCACCAGCTTCTGCAGTTTGTCACATGAATCAGCCACCAGCGCTGTATCATCAGCGAACAACAACTGACTCACTTCCCAAACTCTCTCATCCCCAACAGACTTCATACTTGCCCCTCTTTCCAAAACTCTTGCATTCACCTCCCTAACAACCCCATCCATAAACAAATTAAACAACCATGGAGACATCACACACCCCTGCCGCAAACCTACATTCACTGAGAACCAATCACTTTCCTCTCTTCCTACACGTACACATGCCTTACATCCTCGATGAAAACTTTTCAATGCTTCTAACAACTTGCCTCCCACACCATATATTCTTAATACCTTCCACAGAGCATCTCTATCAACTTTATCATATGCCTTCTCCAGATCCATAAATGCTACATACAAATCCATTTGCTTTTCTAAGTAATTCTCACATACATTCTTCAAAGCGAACACCTGATCCACACATCCTCTACCACTTCTGAAACCACACTGCTTTTCCCCAATCTGATGCTCTGTACATGCCTTCACCCTCTCAATCAATACCCTCCCATATAATTTACCAGGAATACTCAACAAACTTATACCTCTGTAATTTGAGCACTCACTCTTATCCCCTTTGCCTTTGTACAATGGCACCATGCACGCATTCCGCCAATCCCAAGCTTATGCCAGGCACCCATTCATCGATCAACCCCAAAGGTGAAGATGAACAGCTGGGTTGACTACGAGCCAGCTGCCTTGTCCTGGACTCAATCCCAGGTCCATTATATTGTCAGGTTACAGTGCTAACCACTGCACTCTGGTTGCATAGCATTGCTGAGAAATGCAAGTGCAGTTAACAAAGTCTAAAGCACAAAGAACTAAAATTTGTATAAAGTTCAATATTTTTCAATTGTGTCTTGAAGTTAATAAGGATAATTTGAAGCACACATTCTCAGTGATTGGACTGTACCTGGCTTTGATGGATGATAATGCTGTAAGGAGTAGAAAGGTAATTCAGTTTCACCAGCCTTCTGTGTACCATATTGATCAGCAGTATCAGTATTGAGAGTTTAAGAGTTTTTGCATTGATATATCCCTTAACACCTTGAGATGGATATTTACATGAGCAATGTGATCCCTCTAGGTGAATTTTTATGCATCAAGATTTGTGTCTCAATTTCAAAGTTGTGTACCAAACCTGGGTGTGGCAGTGCACATTTTAGTGAGTTGGGAAAGAAATAGAGCAGATTTCAGCTAGATTTAGAGGACCAAGCAGATCATCCTGAATTATTTGGAAATGATGATCTGTCTTTGAATCATATGGAGAGTGATTTTTGGGACTCTAGCTCTTTCAGCACCAAACATTAACCAAGATGAGGTAAGGAAAAGTTTTCTAGCAAAAGTGGAGGAAGTGTTACTGTTGCCTGCTTGACCTTGACAGCACCACATCTTACTTTTGTAGCTGTTAATCTTACAAACTTTTGCAGTTTTGACTCCTACCAGAACATGTTTGCAGATGATGCAGAAGTCATAAGGGAAGTAAAAAGCAAGGAGGTTTTCATCAACTTACTGGGGAACCTAGGCATACCTCAAAGTTGGTTGAATACATGGTTGATGAAATTCAGTTCATGTAAATGTAATGAGGATGGGTCACAGTGAAAGAAGGTCTTGATATGAATATTATTTAGCAAGAGATTAGCAGTGGGAATCTGTGTGTGAGAGCAGTTTGGGAGTTGATATCATCGCTAAACTATCACCAGAGTCCCACCTTCGGAGAACCGTAGTTACAGGTACCAACTGTGTGCTGGCAAATATTAGAATTGCATTCAAATTCTTGGGGAAGGAAATATTCAGCAAGCTGTTTTACATCCTACATAAAGCCAGAACTAGAGTACACCTTTCAGATTTGGTCACTTCACCAATAGAAGCACAAAGAGCTAATAGGAGAGGTCCAGAGGAAGGCTACAGAGATGATACTAGAATTAGAATTGAGTTATGGGGAAAGACTAGAGGAATGAAATCTGACTACCTTAGAAGCAAGAAGAGTGAGGGGTGATCTGATCATAACCTTTACATTTTTAAACTGATCAGTGATGTGGAGAGTGAACTGTTTTCAAGAAATGAAGGAATAGAGCAACTACAGGACCTAACATAGAATTAAGCAAGAAACTTAAGAAAATATGAAGAAGTGCTTTTATACTGTAAAATTAGTGGATGAATGAAAGATATGATGGAGGATATGGTTAATTCAGAAAGCATTCTGTATATAATTTTGAAAAGTTGTTTGATAGCATAGAATGTTCAAAAGATAGAGCTTTACGAGAGTAAAATACTCTCCCTGTATGTTACAAATAGGTACTCACAAATAAGTAATAGGTAATTATATGGGCTTCTGTGGTGTAGCAGTTAGTTTTGATGACTATGATTCATACATGGGCCTGCCTGGGTTTAAATCACAGGTGTATCAGTTGCCTTGCAGCCAACCCATTAGTTCATCTTTCCCTTGGAGTTGATCTGTCTTTGGGTACCTGACTTAGGCTAGAATGTGTGCATACATATTTAGAGACAGAGTGTATATTATTATTATTATTATTATTATTATTATTATTATTATTATCATTATTATTAGAGAGAATGAGTGAGGATAGAGTGACAAAGAGGATATATGTGTCAGAAGTGGAGGGAACGAGGAGAAGTGGGAGACCAAATTGGAGATGGAAAGATGGAGTGAAAAAGATTTTGAGTGATCGGGGCCTGAACATGCGGGAAGGTGACAGGCGTGCAAGGAATAGAGTGAATTGGAACGATGTGGTATACTGGGGTCGATGTGCTGTCAGTGGATTGAACCAGGGCATGTGAAGCATCTGGGGTAAACCATGGAAAGTTCTGTGGGGCCTGGGTGTGGTAAGGGAGCTGTTGTTTCGGTGCATTATACATGACATCTAGAGACTGAGTGTGAACGAATGTGGTCTTTGTTGTCTTTTCCTAGCGCTACCTTGCGCGCATGCGGGGGGAGTGGGTTGTCATTCCATGTGTGGCGGGGTGGCGATGGGAATGAATAAAGGCAGCAAGTATGAATTATTTACGTGTATATATGTATATGTCTGTGTATGTATATATGTATACGTTGAAATGTATAGGTATGTATAAGTGCGTGTGTGGACTTGTATGTACATGTATGTACATGTGTATGTTGGTGGGTTAGGCCGTTCTTTTGTCTGTTTCCTTGCGCTACCTGGCTAACGTGGGAGACAGCGACAAAGTATTATAGATAAAAAAAATTATCATTGTTGTTGCTTGTCATTTCCCACATCAGCAAGGTAGCGCCAGGAAACAGACGAAGAAAGACCCATCCACTTATACACACTCATATATATACATATGTGCACATATATGTACATATACATACAAAAGGAGAAGAATGTTATCTCAGAGAGCAAAAATGGGCATGTTTGAAGGAATAGTAGTTTCAACAATATTATATGGTTGCAAGGCATGGGCTATAGATAGGTTTGTATGTAGGAGGGTGGATGTGTTCGAAATGAAATGTTTGAGTTAGTAATAAGAGATGTGTGGAATTAAAAAAAGTGTGGTAGAGAGAGCAGAAGAGGGTGTGTTGAAATGGTTTGGACATATGGAGAGAATGAGTAAGGAAAGATTGACAAAGAGGATATATAAGTGGAGGGAACAAGGAGAAGTGGGAGACCAAATTAGAGGAGGAAGGATAGATTGAAAAAGATTTTGAACGATTTGGGCCTGAATAGAGTGAATTGGAACAATGTGTACTGAGGTAAACATGCTGTCAATGGACTGAACCAGGGCATGTGAAACATCTGAGGTAAACCATGGAAAGATCTGTGTGACCTGGATGTGGTTAGGGAGCTGTGGTTTTGGTGCATTACACATGACAGATAGAGACTGAGTGTGAATGAATGTAGCCTTTTTTGTCTGTTTTCATGATGCTACCTTGCTGATGCAGGGGGTAGTGATGCTATTTCGTGTGGGGCGAGGTGGCGCTGGAAGTGGATGAAGGTAAGCAAGTATGAATATGTACATGTGTATATGTATGTATGTCTGTGTATGAGTATGTATATGTGTATATGTTGATATGTATATGTACATGTATTGGCATTTACGTATGTATATGAGTGGATGGGTTGTTCTTCTATTTCCTGGCACTACCTTGCTGACATGGGAAATGGCGATCAAGTATGATAATGATGATAATGATAATAATGATGATAATGATAATAATAATGATGATAATGATAATAATGATGATAATGATAATAATGATGATAATGATAATAATGATGATAATGATAATAATGATGATAATGATAATAATGATGATAATGATAATAATGATGATAATGATAATAATGATGATAATGATAATAATAATGATGATAATGATAATAATGATGATAATGATAATAATAATGATGATAATGATAATAATGATGATAATGATAATAATGATGATAATGATAATAATGATGATAATGATAATAATGATGATAATGATAATAATGATGATAATGATAATAATGATGATAATGATAATAATGATGATAATGATAATAATAATGATGATAATGATAATAATGATGATAATGATAATAATGATGATAATGATAATAATGATGATAATGATAATAATGATGATAATGATAATAATGATGATAATGATAATAATGATGATAATAATAATAATGATGATAATGATAATAATGATGATAATGATAATAATGATGATAATGATAATAATGATGATAATGATAATAATAATGATGATAATGATAATAATAATGATGATAATGATAATAATAATGATGATAATGATAATAATGATGATAATGATAATAATGATGATAATGATAATAATGATGATAATGATAATAATGATGATAATGATAATAATGATGATAATGATAATAATGATGATAATGATAATAATGATGATAATGATAATAATGATGATAATGATAATAATGATGATAATGATAATAATGATGATAATGATAATAATGATGATAATGATAATAATGATGATAATGATAATAATGATGATAATGATAATAATGATGATAATGATAATAATAATGATGATAATGATAATAATGATGATAATGATAATAATAATGATGATAATGATAATAATGATGATAATGATAATAATAATGATGATAATGATAATAATGATGATAATGATAATAATGATGATAATGATAATAATAATGATGATAATGATAATAATGATGATAATGATAATAATGATGATAATGATAATAATGATGATAATGATAATAATGATGATAATGATAATAATAATGATGATAATGATAATAATGATGATAATGATAATAATGATGATAATGATAATAATGATGATAATGATAATAATGATGATAATGATAATAATAATGATGATAATGATAATAATGATGATAATGATAATAATGATGATAATGATAATAATGATGATAATGATAATAATGATGATAATGATAATAATGATGATAATGATAATAATGATGATAATGATAATAATAATGATGATAATGATAATAATGATGATAATGATAATAATAATGATGATAATGATAATAATAATGATGATAATGATAATAATGATGATAATGATAATAATGATGATAATGATAATAATAATGATGATAATGATAATAATGATGATAATGATAATAATGATGATAATGATAATAATGATGATAATGATAATAATGATGATAATGATAATAATGATGATAATGATAATAATGATGATAATGATAATAATGATGATAATGATAATAATGGTGATAATGATAATAATGATGATAATGATAATAATGATGATAATGATAATAATGATGATAATGATAATAATGATGATAATGATAATAATGATGATAATGATAATAATGATGATAATGATAATAATGATGATAATGATAATAATGATGATAATGATAATAATGATGATAATGATAATAATGATGATAATGATAATAATGATGATAATGATAATAATGATGATAATGATAATAATGATGATAATGATAATAATGATGATAATGATAATAATGATGATAATGATAATAATGATGATAATGATAATAATGATGATAATGATAATAATAATGATGATAATGATAATAATAATGATGATAATGATAATAATAATGATGATAATGATAATAATGATGATAATGATAATAATGATGATAATGATAATAATGATGATAATGATAATAATGATGATAATGATAATAATGATGATAATGATAATAATGATGATAATGATAATAATAATGATGATAATGATAATAATGATGATAATGATAATAATGATGATAATGATAATAATGATGATAATGATAATAATAATGATGAT
This sequence comes from Panulirus ornatus, assembly GCF_036320965.1. Lineage (NCBI taxonomy): Eukaryota > Metazoa > Arthropoda > Malacostraca > Decapoda > Palinuridae > Panulirus > Panulirus ornatus. The sequence continues at coordinate 2,161,350 of NC_092229.1, forward strand.
AATGATAATAATGATGATAATGATAATAATGATGATAATGATAATAATGATGATAATGATAATAATGATGATAATGATAATAATGATGATAATGATAATAATGATGATAATGATAATAATAATGATGATAATGATAATAATGATGATAATGATAATAATGATGATAATGATAATAATGATGATAATGATAATAATGATGATAATGATAATAATAATGATGATAATGATAATAATGATGATAATGATAATAATAATGATGATAATGATAATAATGATGATAATGATAATAATGATGATAATGATAATAATAATGATGATAATGATAATAATGATGATAATGATAATAATGATGATAATGATAATAATAATGATGATAATGATAATAATGATGATAATGATAATAATGATGATAATGATAATAATAATGATGATAATGATAATAATGATGATAATGATAATAATAATGATGATAATGATAATAATGATGATAATGATAATAATGATGATAATGATAATAATGATGATAATGATAATAATGATGATAATGATAATAATGATGATAATGATAATAATGATGATAATGATAATAATGGTGATAATGATAATAATGATGATAATGATAATAATGATGATAATGATAATAATGATGATAATGATAATAATAATGATGATAATGATAATAATGATGATAATGATAATAATAATGATGATAATGATAATAATGATGATAATGATAATAATGATGATAATGATAATAATGATGATAATGATAATAATAATGATGATAATGATAATAATGATGATAATGATAATAATAATGATGATAATGATAATAATGATGATAATGATAATAATGATGATAATAATAATAATGATGATAATGATAATAATGATGATAATGATAATAATGATGATAATGATAATAATGATGATAATGATAATAATGATGATGATGATAATAATGGTGATAATGATAATAATGATGATAATGATAATAATGATGATAATGATAATAATGATGATAATGATAATAATGATGATAATGATAATAATAATGATGATAATGATAATAATGATGATGATAATGATAATAATGATGATAATGATAATAATGATGATAATGATAATAATGATGATAATGATAATAATGATGATAATGATAATAATGATGATAATGATAATAATGATGATAATGATAATAATGATGATAATGATAATAATGATGATAATGATAATAATGATGATAATGATAATAATGATGATAATGATAATAATGATGATAATGATAATAATAATGATGATAATGATAATAATGATGATAATGATAATAATGATGATAATGATAATAATGATGATAATGATAATAATGGTGATAATGATAATAATGGTGATAATGATAATAATGATGCTAATAATAATAATGATGATAATGATAATAATGATGATAATGATAATAATGATGATAATGATAATAATGATGATAATGATAATAATAATGATGATAATGATAATAATGATGATAATGATAATAATGTATGGTGTTGGAGGAAAGCTAGTAAAAGCAAGAAGTTTTTATTAAGTGTATAAGGTTTGTGTGTGTGAATAGATAGAGAGGAGAGTGAGTGGTTCCAAGTGAACATTGGTCTGCAGCAAAGTTGTGTGTTATCACCATTTTTGTTTGATTTATAAATGGATGGGATGTCGAGGGAGGTAAATGCAAGGATATTGGAGAGAGAGGTAACTATGTATTCTATAGGGAAGTGAGTCATTTGTTGTTTTCTAATGACACAGCACTGGTGACAGATTGGAGTGAGAAACTGCAGATGTTGGTAAGTGCTTATTTGTAGATAAGAATTTTTAATGAGCACTGCTGCCATACAACTTCTTAGATATATACATATATATATATATATACTGTCTACACGAACTATGTCCTTTATCATTCACTACCATTTGTCCACCTCTTTCATACTGTAAAAGTATTTCTTTACATCCATATTTACAAGTATCTTACTTAATTTCATGTTATAGCATCTGGTTACTGTACCCCTTCATCTCTCAAAGAACTGTCCACTTCATCAGTCTTAGAAATATAAAAAGGTTGTGATTAGGTCACCCATCACTCTAGCCTTTCCCTGTAGCATAGCTCTCTTAAGTCTGATAACATCATTGTTGGCCACCTCTGGAACTTTCCTATGACCTCCTTGCACTTCCTTAGGTGTGATGACCAAAACAGAGAAGCATATCCTAATTTTGGCCTCATGTAGGATAAGAATTGCTGGCCAAATATTTCCTTATCTGTATACCAAAACTGAGAAGCATATTCTAATTTTGGCTGTAGGGAGGATAAGGATTGCTAGCCAAATATTTTCTTTTATGTATACTTGAAAGCTGTTCTAATATTTGTCTGTAGACAGTTTGCCCCTTAAGTGTTTTCTTGATATGGTACTCAAACAATAGGTTAGGGACAGTGTCTGCTTGTAAGTCCTTCTCACGCACACAATCCTGAAATTTATTTGAGGCCATCTTTAGCTTGGGTTGAATTTCATCGATCATATTTCAGACCAACTTTGAATTCTGTTTTGGGCCCCTTGAAAGCTTATGCAATCCTTCATGCTTTTCACTTCCCTCATGACCTTTGCATTATCTGCAAATATATTCAGGTAGGATTCCATACCTTCAGGCAGGTCATTGATATAGATCAAGAAGAGTAATGGTCCCAGAACCATACTTTGTAGCACTCCGGAAAAAGCTCGTGTAATATTTGTCCTTTGTTCCCTCTCACTGAGGTAATCTGTTCATCATTGGAATATCCCCCCTCATTCTTGCTTGTTGATCAAGCTTCTTAATTAGCTTCCTATGTGGTAAAGTGTCTAATTCCTTTTGGCAGTCCAGATACAGATAGTCAACCCAACCTTCCCCTTTGTCCAGGACTAAGTTTACTCCTTTGAAAAACTCTAAGAAATTAGTTACTTATGACCTCATTTTCCAAACACCATTCTGTCTTTCACATAGGAAATATCTGCTCCATAGAAAGTCATCCACTTCCTTTCGAATAATCTTTCCCAGAACCTTACACACCACACTCATTAGTGAGACCAGTCTGTAATTCAATGCTTATTCCCAGTCTCCTTTCTTGTATATAGATATGAAGTTTTCCCTTTTCCATTCCCTTGGCACTGTGCCTCTCTCCATTGATATCTTGAACAGCAATTCAAGTGGTTTATCTTAAATATCTGCTCTTGTCTTTTGCATATATGATAAAATTCACAAGGACCATGAACCTGGTGTAGGTCAAGTCCTTTTAGTATTCTGTTAAAAATTTTTCTAGGTATCTTGATGATTTCCAAGACCTCTTCCCCATTCCATCTCACTGGTGTTGGGACTACAGTGTCTTCCAAACTGAAAACTTTTTTGAACTTAATATTCATGTCCTCACTTATCCTAACATCATCCTCTACAATTTTTTCTCTCTGAATCCATTGATGATTTCCAAGACCTCTTCCCCATTCCATCTCACTGGTGTTGGGACTACAGTGTCTTCCAAACTGAAAACTTTTTTGAACTTAATATTCATGTCCTCACTTATCCTAACATCATCCTCTACAATTTTTTCTCTCTGAATCCATTAGCCAGATTGGCTGCTCCTGATGAATTTTTAGAAATGTTTTGGAGTTTCACCTGCTTTGTACAAAATTTCGTAATTCCTCTTTTCTTATCCTAGCTTCTAGCTCCTCAAAGTTTCGTAGTTCCTCTTTTCTTATCCAAGTAATCTTAGTTACTAGTTCCACAAAGTTTCTTAGTTCCTCTTTTCTTATCATAGTATACTTTTTCTGCACTGTCTGATACTTTACAAATGCTAGCTGGCTTGAGTGCCACCTGTATCTTCGCACTGCACATCTCAAAGCTCCTTTGCTTCATGACATCTGTTATTGAACCATTCCTTCCCCTTTTTTATCATTCCTTCTGTATTTGATACGCATACCTCTACTCCTTCATTGTGATATCACAGGAACTCTCAGTACAAAGCCCTGGTTCCTGGCTACTGAACTTCCAATTGTCAATCTATGTTACCATAGAAATTATTGAGGTTTGTGTAGTTTCCACAAATATATCTCTTTATTTCCTGTCTCACCTCTTCTCCTGTAATGTCATTGTTTACCATGATTTCAGACTTAAGCATTACATGATCACTTCTTCCAACCAATATATCATATATAATGTTCTCAATATCTATGCTAGTATTGGTGAAGATTAGATCTAGTAATGATGGTAATATCCATGCTAGCATGGGTGAAGATTAGATCTAGTAATGATGGTGTATCAGTCTCTTTCATCTAGGTGTGCTCTGTTACTTGTTGGTGTAGGAAATTTTCCTGTATACATTCTAAGAGGTAGTAAAAGCTTTGCGGAAGATGAAAGCCGGCAAGGCAGCAGGTTTGGATGGTATTGCAGTGGAATTTATTAAAAAAGGGGGTGACTGTATTGTTGACTGGTTGGTAAGGTTATTTAATGTATGTATGACTCATGGTGAGGTGCCTGAGGATTGGCGGAATGCGTGCATAGTGCCATTGTACAAAGGCAAAGGGGATAAGAGTAAGTGCTCAAATTACAGAGGTATAAGTTTGTTGAGTATTCCTGGTAAATTATATGGGAGGGTATTGATTGAGAGGGTGAAGGCATGTACAGAGCATCAGATTGGGGAAGAGCAGTGTGGTTTCAGAAGTGGTAGAGGATGTGTGGATCAGGTGTTTGCTTTGAAGAATGTATGTGAGAAATACTTAGAAAAGCAAATGGATTTGTATGTAGCATTTATGGATCTGGAGAAGGCATATGATAGAGTTTATAGAGATGCTCTGTGGAAGGTATTAAGAATATATGGTGTGGGAGGCTAGTTGTTAGAAGCAGTGAAAAGTTTTTATCGAGGATGTAAGGCATGTGTACGTGTAGGAAGAGAGGAAAGTGATTGGTTCTCAGTGAATGTAGGTTTGCGGCAGGGGTGTGTGATGTCTCCATGGTTGTTTAATTTGTTTATGGATGGGGTTGTTAGGGAGGTGAATGCAAGAGTTTTGGAAAGAGGGGCAAGTATGAAGTCTGTTGGGGATGAGAGAGCTTGGGAAGTGAGTCAGTTGTTGTTCGCTGATGATACAGCGCTGGTGGCTGATTCATGTGAGAAACTGCAGAAGCTGGTGACTGAGTTTGGTAAAGTGTGTGAAAGAAGAAAGTTAAGAGTAAATGTGAATAAGAGTAAGGTTATTAGGTACAGTAGGGTTGAGGGTCAAGTCAATTGGGAGGTGAGTTTGAATGGAGAAAAACTGGAGGAAGTAAAGTGTTTTAGATATCTGGGAGTGGATCTGGCAGCGGATGGAACCATGGAAGCGGAAGTGGATCATAGGATGGGGGAGGGGGCGAAAATTCTGGGAGCCTTGAAGAATGTGTGGAAGTCGAGAACATTATCTCGGAAAGCAAAAATGGGTATGTTTGAAGGAATAGTGGTTCCAACAATGTTGTATGGTTGCGAGGTAGTGGGCTATGGATAGAGTGGTGCGCAGGAGGATGGATGTGCTGGAAATGAGATGTTTGAGGACAATGTGTGGTGTGAGGTGGTTTGATCGAGTAAGTAACGTAAGGGTAAGAGAGATGTGTGGAAATAAAAAGAGCGTGGTTAAGAGAGCAGAAGAGGGTGTTTTGAAATGGTTTGGGCACATGGAGAGAATGAGTGAGGAAAGATTGACCAAGAGGATATATGTGTCGGAGGTGGAGGGAACGAGGAGAAGAGGGAGACCAAATTGGAGGTGGAAAGATGGAGTGAAAAAGATTTTGTGTGATCGGGGCCTGAACACGCAGGAGGGTGAAAGGAGGGCAAGGAATAGAGTGAATTGGAGCGATGTGGTATACCGGGGTTGACGTGCTGTCAGTGGATTGAATCAGGGCATGTGAAGCGTCTGGGGTAAACCATGGAAAGCTGTGTTGGTATGTATATTTTGCGTGTGTGGACGTATGTATATACATGTGTATGGGGGTGGGTTGGGCCATTTCTTTCATCTGTTTCCTTGCGCTACCTCGCAAATGCGGGAGACAAAAAAAAAAAAAAAAAAAAAAAAAAAAACATTCTAAAATCTCATGTTCCCATGACTCCCTCATGGGAGTCCAAATTCCCCCTTTGTATCTCGTGATGACTAAAATTCCCCATCATCAGAACTTTACCATCTCTAAGATGTGATTGTTTCACTGTTTCATGTACCATCTTGATTGTTCCTTCATTGTTATCACCGTGCATTTTTTACAGTTCATTGCAATTCTTTGGAGAATTATATGATAACTCCATTGTGTTCTTCCCATCAGTTACTGTTCACATTATGTAATGTCTGAATGAGTTCTCATTAAGAGTGATCATCCTTTCCCTCCTTTACCTCCTCTTTCCTCTCATGCTGTCATGTACCCCTCTGGGCACAACAGGTTTAAAGCTTTGCTTCTTGGTAAGCTTAGGTTCCATGACTCCAATGATATCAGGTGCACTTTCCTTGATGCAGTCCTTGAGTTCCATTTCTTTACCAGTAACCATTAATCCATCAATACTTGAATACATTACTTTCAGTCGGACTTTACTGTCTCCTATCGCTTCTACCATCTTTGCAGAACTATTGGGTTTGTTCCATCCTCTTGCTATGTATGGTGTCTCCATTCTTTTGTTTTCTGATTGCACTGTTTACTTTTCTCTCTCTCTTCCTTAGACTTGTCACATGTGATGAATATCCTGCTGAATTCAACAGTGCCTGTAAGATTCTTAGTTTTTCTACGTACTTCCTGCCTTGACTCCAAATCGAACATAACCGTAACTGGTTGCCCCTTTTGTCTTGGTTACAATTTCCTATTCTTCTCCTTTCCTTTATCACAAGAAACCATTTCTAGCAGTCCCACTGCCTCCAGCAGCCTTTTGATTTGTATTTCTTCCTTTTTGTCCCCTTTCTTTCTTACCTGGTGTATGATCTTACAAGCCAAAAATAATGATCTATGTCTATCAACCTCTTGCTTTATTAATCTTGCTAATCTTGGTTCCACCCACTTTTCAGGTCAGTTCCTCTGTGTGGTAATGTCAACCTCTGTGTCTCAAACTTTCTCTATAATCTCACTTTTGGCTAGCAAGCATTGGTCCTGTATTCTTGGTACTATTCTAAACTTTCCATCATCAAGCCCAAATACTTCTATACAAAGGAATGCAAAGATATGAAAATTATAGATCATTGTGGTAAGAGTAGAAATTCATAGATGGTATGAAAAATATTATAAACTTTTCATGTAGCTAAGGAGATGCAAGTAATGTAAGTTGTAGATTTGATGCAAGTTGTTTATAAATTCTTTTCTGAAACGTATCTGTGGTACTGCGATCATTCACTCTAATGGTATATCATTCCATATGTTCACAGTTCTGTAGAAAAATTAATTTCACCTCATTCGAGGTATAAAGGTTTTCTGACAAGTTTATGACCATTTCTTAGAGTGATATCAGACAAATTTAAACCCATGTAAGTTGTTAGATTAAGATTATCGAAGCCTTTGATAATTTGCATGCTTTCAACAGATCATCCCATAACCTTCTGTGTACAGAACTAGTTTCTTTAGTGCCTCACTATTCTATCCCATTTCAAAATAGTTTTTCTAATAGATTGCAGAACAAACTAGAAATGAACTAACCTTTTTCCTTAAAGAGCAAATCCCTGGGGAATTCCCTAGGACAGCTAGGATTGCTAATTCGTGAAGTAGGTGCCAGTCTTTGTATCACATTGGTGAACTAGAAGCTCAGGAGGAGCATGTCATTTCTCGACATCTCTAACAGTGCATATTATTCTTTCGATTCTTTCGCATAGTTTCCTGTGTACCACTGTTTGTGTTACTTACCTCATTTATTCATATCCACTCTATATTTGTCACATATTATGTAAAACACATTTGGTTATGGATAGATATTAGGGGAATTGATTTGGGCTGGATATTACAGATTGAAGATATGAGAGGAATGATTGGAGATTGGATGCATTCAAAGCATTTTGTATGAAGGCATTGTGAATTGAGACATAGATCTTATTTGGCAGATTACCTTAAAATGGAAAATGAAATAGCAAGAGACACCTTTATTAGTGTGGAAGTCCATATTTCACTTTAGCACGATGGGTATGGGCTAAGGGTGTGGGAGTGATATTTGAAGGATGTTTGTTTCTGATCCATTGCAACAATTAGGGAATGGAGTAATGATTTTGAATTGAAATAATTGATAGGTATTGATGAACACTTGCTAATCAAGGGAGAGTAATGTGATAGACCACTGTTGATATTGATTATTTTCTTAAAATCATGATTAGTTTTAGATGTTAACCCTCCTATGTCACTTTGTAGTCCATTTAGTTGTTACACAGGAACTTTTTCTGCCATTTATATGAAATGGCTTAGTTCATAAGTGCACAGACAGGATTTTGTCATATACCATTATTGATAGATAAGCAGCGATGCCGTATCACTCACTTGCTTTGATTAATCATGTTTATACTTGAACAGGCCATAGGACACACAATAAAGAAGTATCTTAACAAATTATTTTTTTGAAATGATATGACACCACCAACAAAAGATTTTAAGAAATTAGTCTGATCTTACATTGGTAGCCCTCCTTTTGTGATATTGTAATAATGGATTGCTAGTGACATTTTCTGTTATTTGCTGTGAAAAAGATTATTCTGAATTTATATTTGAATAGAAATAACTGTAAAGTAAGGCTACAATAATTATTAGAACATTTGTCTGGCATTCATACCTACCAACCTTGCAAAGAACATGAGTCACACTGATTGTTTTAAAATTGATTGGACCCATCCAGGAAGATATTTGTTTACCAAATGTTCATTTTGGTTGCATACATTGTATTTGTTAAAACTGAGAATGTTCAGATTCAGTTATGATAAGAATGATAAAATTTTCATAGGAATAAAGTTTGATGAATTTAGATATTAAAAGCAATGTGAACTCACATTTCACCACACCCAGGACACAGTATCAACATGTCACAGGGACACGCTGCAGCACTGATTTTGCTGAGGTTCCATCAATTCTCATGGAATTCTTTGCTATGGATCCAAGAGTACTTAGCACATTTGCTCGCCATTACAAGACAGGAGAAAGTATTCCTAGTGAACTCCTTGGGAGACTGGTGGCTTCGAAGTCAGTTTTTGCAGCATCTGAAATGCAATTGCAGGTATGTGATATACTGCAGTTAAGACATGTGCTTAATCTTGCTTCAGTCACATGTACAATTCATGGCTGAAGTAACCAAGATTTTTAATGGAAATGTTCCAAGAAATAATTGTTGCTACATTTTAGGCTATTTCATTTTCAAAATCTTACAATGATGACAGGGATACAGTATAAACAGTGTGTCAGTATGATATCATTGTATAGAGAATGCTAACTTATATGGACAATTGAAGTATAGAGAATGCTTACTTATTATTTTTTCATCATACTTGATTGCTGTTTCCCGCATCAGCGAGGTAGCGCCAGGAACAGATGAAGAATGACCAGTCCATTCATATACACAAATATATGCATAAACACCCATTCAAGCACATATATGTACATTTACATATCAACGTATACTTATATATGTACATATACGTACACATGTCAAAGGCAAAGGCAAAGGGGATAAGAGTGAGTGCTCAAATTACAGAGGTATAAGTTTGTTGAGTATTCCTGGTAAATTATATGGGAGGGTATTGATTGAGAGGGTGAAGGCATGTACAGAGCATCAGATTGGGGAAGAGCAGTGTGGTTTCAGAAGTGGTAGAGGATGTGTGGATCAGGTGTTTGCTTTGAAGAATGTATGTGAGAAATACTTAGAATAGCAAATGGATTTGTATGTAGCATTTATGGATCTGGAGAAGGCATATGATAGAGTTGATAGAGATGCTCTGTGGAAGGTATTAAGAATATATGGTGTGGGAGGCAAGTTGTTAGAAGCAGTGAAAAGTTTTTATCGAGGATGTAAGGCATGTGTACGTGTAGGAAGAGAGGAAAGTGATTGGTTCTCAGTGAATGTAGGTTTGCGGCAGGGGTGTGTGATGTCTCCATGGTTGTTTAATTTGTTTATGGATGGGGTTGTTAGGGAGGTGAATGCAAGAGTTTTGGAAAGAGGGGCAAGTATGAAGTCTGTTGGGGATGAGAGAGCTTGGGAAGTGAGTCAGTTGTTGTTCGCTGATGATACAGTACTGGTGGCTGATTCATGTGAGAAACTGCAGAAGCTGGTGACTGAGTTTGGTAAAGTGTGTGAAAGAAGAAAGTTAGAGTAAATGTGAATAAGAGCAAGGTTATTAGGTACAGTAGGGTTGAGGGTCAAGTCAATTGGGAGGTAAGTTTGAATGGAGCAAAACTGGAGGAAGTAAAGTGTTTTAGATATCTGGGAGTGGATCTGGCAGCGGATGGAACCATGGAAGCAGAAGTGAATCATAGGGTGGGGGAGGGGGCGAAAATCCTGGGAGCCTTGAAGAATGTTTGGAAGTCGAGAACATTATCTTGGAAAGCAAAAATGGGTATGTTTGAAGGAATAGTGGTTCCAACAATGTTGTATGGTTGCGAAGCGTGGGCTATGGATAGAGTTGTGCGCAGGAGGGTGGATGTGCTGGAAATGAGATGTTTGAGGACAATGTGTGGTGTGAGGTGGTTTGATCGAGTAAGTAATGTAAGGGTAAGAGAGATATGTGGAAATAAAAAGAGCGTGGTTGAGAGAGCAGAAGAGGGTGTTTTGAAATGGTTTGGTCACATGGAGAGAATGAGTGAGGAAAGATTGACCAAGAGGATATATGTGTCGGAGGTGGAGGGAACGAGGAGAAGTGGGAGACCAAATTGGAGGTGGAAAGATGGAGTGAAAAAGATTTTGAGTGATCGGGGCCTGAACATGCAGGAGGGTGAAAGGCGGGCAAGGAATAGAGTGAATTGGATCGATGTGGTATACCGGGGTTGACGTGCTGTCAGTGGATTGAGTCAGTGGATTGGATCCTGTATGTTGAAGCCCCAATCACTCAAAATCTTTTTCACTTAATCCTTCCATCTCCAATTTGGTCTCCTGCTTCTCCTTGTTCCCTCCACCTGTGACACATATATCCTCTTTGTCAATCTTTCCTCACTCATTTTCTCCATATTTTCAAACCATTTCAACACACCCTTTTCTGCTCTCTCAACCATGCTCTTTATATTGCCACACATCTCCCTTACCCTTTCATTACTTACTTGATCAAACCACCTCACACCACATATTGTCCTCAAACATTTCATTTCCAGCTCATCCACCTTCCTCCATACAACCCTATTTATAGCCCATGCCTCTCACCCATATGATATTGTTGGAACTACTGTTCCCTCAAACATACCCATTTTTGCTCTCCAAAATAACATTCTCTCCTTCCACGTATTCTTCATTGCTCCCAGAACCTTTGTCCCCTCCCCCATCATGTGACTCACTTTCATTTCCATGATTCCATTTGCTGTTAAGTCCACTACCAGATATCTAAAACACTTCTCTTCCAATTTTTCTCCATTCAAACTTGAATTTACTTTCTTACACTGTATCGCACACTCCCACAACTGCTTCAGGAGTAATACTACTCCTTCTATAGCTCTTGTCCTCTCCCCAACCCCTGACTTTACTCCCAAGAATTTTCCAAGCAATTCTTCCCCTTTACCCTTGAGAATTATTTCACTCAGAGCCAGAACATCCAGGTTTCTTTCTTCAAACATGCTACCTATCTCTCCTTTCTTTTTATCTTGGTTACATCCACACACATTCAGACACCCCAATCTGGGCCTTCGAGGAGGATGGGCACTCCTCATTTGACTGCTGTTTACCGTTTTAGAAATTGAAATACAAAGAGGGGAGGGTTTCCAGCCCCCTGCTCACGCCCACCTTTAGTTGCCTTCTATGACACTTGGAGAATACATGGGAAGTTTTCTTTCTCCCCTATCTCCAGAGAATGCTTACTTATATTGGCAGTTAAAGCCCAAGACTGTTGTCTTGTCTGTCTATTATTGTTTGTTACAGCATTCTTATCTCTTTGTTCCCAGTAGAACCCAAAGCTTATAATTCTTAAGGACCACCTACACTAGTACATTATAGGATCCCATGTTTTCACAGTCTTGTAATCTGACAAATGTTACTGTACCCTGCCAGCATGAGGTTACATTGTGAGTGGAAGGCCATGTATACTAATGTTGTATTATTGTCGTGAATGAAAAGGAGTAAAATCTCATTGAGGAACTTTTTGCTTTGAAGGAGGCCATTATTTCCCTGCTCCAGATTGGACTGTAGCCTTGAAGTTTCAGGAGCCAAATAAAAGGTTCCTAGGGTTGTATGATTAATTAGATTATAATCATTGTCAATAGGTGAAAAGGAGCACAATTTCTTTGAGGAACTTCTCACTTTAAAGGGGTCCATCATTTTACTGCTCTTGTTTGGAGTGTAGCCTCAGAGCTTCAGAAGCCCAATGAAAGTTTTCCTGGAGCTGAATTATTATCACCAAAATATACCTAAACATAAGGATGGCGAGGAAAAGTTGCATCCTTCCACTCTCATGAACATGGTGTAACTGAGTGCACAAATGATGTTCACCTGATTTTACCATGCTGTCAGACATTTAGTATCCTCACCACAAATGAGTAATAGCATTTATTTCACAAATAAAACATGATGCAGGAAAGCCTTGATCTAGATGAAAATAATTTTTTTCTTAGCGATTCTTTGCTTTCATAACCTGGGAACTAGCTCCATCCACAAAGTTTTCATAGATCTGTAAAGAATTACCAGAAAAAATGCAAAGTATTTGGCTGATAGTGCAAAGAAATGAATGTCTTTGAAAATACTTTTTGATGTGATTTGTGAATAATCACCACAAAATTTTGCACACTGAAGCACTGTTCTCTCCCATTGCAGTAATTTGAGTATTTACTGTCTCATATTTTGAAAATCAGCCATAACCATGATGTTAGATATACCATTACACTTATAGCTTAGGTGTAGATATGGTCCAAGGGCATTAGATTGAGGTTAATTTGGTTCTAAAGCACTATGTTAAGAATGCTAGAATAGTTGCATGCAGTGGGCTTAGGGAGCTTGAAGGGTTTCATAGCCACAATTTGCCAAAAAATACACCGCATGTGTTTATGATATCTGAGGATAACAAGATTTTCTGATATAGTGTTGTCACACTGCAGACTTTCTACTCACTGCTTGATCAACGTTATCATGGAGAAGAAAGATGGAATCCAAAAATTACCACTACACATATACTGGAGGAGGTTCAAAATGAGTACTATGGTCTTCCCTATGTCCAAAACACAGTAAGTCACCTTTACACCTCAGGAACAAAAGTATAACAAGTTTTAAGAATAGTGATAGAATAATTAGCATATGGTTGAAGTTGGAATTGGGTGAAATTTTTGTTTGAATGGTTGCAGAAATTGTTCATTGATGATGTAATGAAAGAAGTCAGTTAAGACATGTCAGTGAGTGGAATTAACAGGCTTTCTTATGACAATTTTAGCAAAATTCTCATGTTATAAAGAAAACTTTGGGAAAATATGCTAGAAAATTTCTGAATTACAAATAAAGACACAGATGATTTAATAAAGTCAAAGTATGCTGTTTAGGTAGATATACAGATTATAGAGAAAGTATAGAACTCAAAATCTATTTGACAGCTTTGGTTGAATGTTTGAACAGAGAAAGTAGATTGTTTATGAAATTGCCTAAAGGTAACCTTATCAATTATGTTTTAAACAAATGAAAGTTTAAGATCTCTGTACAGACAAAGAAGTAAGATGCTGAAAGTTGTGCACTTACTGATGTATATTTTGACAAAATGTAAATTTGATTTCAGTAGCGATTTATTTTTGACTTTCAGATAAAATTGGTCAGGCAAACTTCTCCACTTGCTGACACCCATGTATTACTCTTAAACTTGTATTACCATTAGGTAAGTTAGGACACAACTAAGTGTGCAGCATTGTTCAAACATACAAAATTAATGCATGCAAAGATGGCAACATGAATGTGTCAATAGGGTAATCTGAATGATTTGCTTTAAAGCAATTCTCTGATTGCTTGCTAAGGTGTACCTTCTAATGCAGTGGCTCCCATTCTTTAAAAGTCACCACCCTTTTTTCGTATAGCTTCCTTCATAATGGCCCCTACCCAACCAAAATATTGTTGGGATGTATTTAGGGAACCTGTGATGGCATGTGCAAAAGATGCATGTGGCATTAGAAAGGTGGAAGGTGGGCGGATTAGAAAGGGTAGTGAGTGGTGGGTTGAAGAAGTAAAGTTGTTAGTGAAAGAGAAAAGAGAGACATTTGAACAAAGAAGTGCAAATGATTGGGAGATGTATAAAAGAAAGTGGCAGAGGTCAAGAGGAAGGTGCAAGGGTTGAAAAAGAGGATAAATGAGAGAATAAAAAAATGTTTTGGAAGGAGGTAGATATCATGCATAAGATCTTTTCCTAGCGCTACCTCACACACATGAGGGGGGAGAGGGATGGTATTCCATGTGTGGCGAGGTGGCGATGGGAATGAATAAAGGCAGACAGTGTGAATTGTGTGCATGTATGTGTCTGTGTGTGTATATATATGTGTACATTGAGATGTATAGGTATGTATATTTGTGTGTGTGGACGTGTATGTATATACATATGTATGGGGGTGGGTTGGGCCATTTATTTCGTCTGTTTCCTTGCGCTACCTCATAAATGCGGGAGACAGCGACAAAGCAAAATAAAGAAAAATAATAATATCTCTTTTTGAACCAGGTATTCCCAATCACCAGTCCTTTTTCAGCTCACAGATCTACAAGCTCTTCACCATTTCCATTTACAACACTGAACACCCCATGTACACCAATTGTTCGCTCAACTGCCACATTACTCACCTTTGCATTCAAATCACCCATCACTATGGCCCGTTCTCTTGCATCAAAACTACTAACACACTCACTCAGCTGCTCCCAAAACACCTGCCTCTCATGCTCTTTCTTCTCATGCCCAGGTGCATAGGCACCAATAATCACCCATCTCTCTCCATCCACTTTCAGTTTTACCCATATCAATCTGGAGTTTACTTTCTTACACGCTATCACATACTCCCGCAACTCCTGTTTCAGGAGTAGTGCTACTCCTTCCCATGCTCTTGTCCTTTCACCAACCTCTGACTTTACTCCAAAAGCATTCCCAAACCTCTCTTCCCCTTTACCCTTGAGCTTCATTTCACTCAGAGCCAAAACATCCAGGTTCCTTTCCTAAAACATACTACCTATCTCTCCTTTTTTCTTGCCTTGGTTACATCGACACACATTTAGACACCACAATCTGAGCCTTCGAGGAGGATGAGCACTCCCTGCGCAACTCTTTCTGTTTCCTGCTTTAGAAAGTTAAAGTACAGGGAGGGGAGGGTTTCTAGCCCCCCCACTCCCGTCCCCTTTAGTCGCCTTCTACGACACGGAAGGAATGTGTGGGAAGTATTCTTTCTCCCTATCCCTATATACAGTAATTACATGCTACAGTGGGTCTTCCATAGTACCAGCCTGTAGAAAGAAATTTATTAGAATAAGATCTTCCATCATTTGCATTTGAACAAGTAAGCTACAGTACAGAAAATGGATGGTATGTATAGTAGTGAATGGGAGGAAATCAGTGAAATTAAAAGATGACATCCTGAATGAAGGTTACTATATAACTTCATCACTAATGTTATCTTAATAAAAAAGATTTCCAAACGTCTTCATTCTGCTGTTTCATGCTAGAATTATCAAAGGCAGGCCTGACACATTATGCTTCACTCTCCTCTATCCTCATATACTGTTTTCCTTCCCACACAATCATTTCTCAACCCCAATCATGATGATTCAACCTCTGACAATTAAATCATTATCAAGTAATAAATATTATCATTTATCAATATTCTCTGATAAAGACCTTTTTCACATATGAATACTTAGTATTTTCTGCTTGGGTAAAGATGACACCGACACCATAATCAAGGTATCAATGGTGTCAAAGAATAAATGGCGTGGTTTCACACTTGAGCTTACAGAACGCCTCTGTTTACCCATATTGTCTTCCGACTCACAGGCTTGTACTTCCAGGTTCACATACCATGGAGAGGAAGGGATGACATCACAATGGTATACTCTTAAGGTTCACATACCATAGACAGGAAGGGATGACATTGCAATGACGTGTTGTTAGTTTATCAAAACCTAAGTTAACATCACTTATAGTGAGACATTGTGGATACTAGTAATGACCTCAACATTATAAGCAAAACCTCAGACACTGAAAGATTGGAAGTAGTTTGGAATGAACACTTCAGAGTATTGAGTCAATACACCTTGGGTTCGCTCTTCATGAAAAGAAAGGATTGACAATGGTGATTGTTCCAGTTTGAAGGGAAGGTGGTTGTACACTGAAAGCACTGGTGAATGGAAGGAATTTGTGTTCAAAGTGCAGGAAGCTTACGTGAGAGTGTACTTTTTCCATCTTTGATATATGGATGTGAAACCCTTTTATGTAGGTCATTTTGGGTAAAAAGAATTAAAGAGTAGTAAAGATGAACAACTTCCTTAGTATTGTTGGAATCAGGAGGTTAGGTAGAGTTGAGAATGAAGACTGAAAGGTTAGAAAAAATTGAGAATGCACATGGTTTGTATGTAGGATGGTCAAGATTTGTACCAGTGATAATGTAAACAAAGACAGTAGGAGGTAAACTATGGAAGGGATTTATAAATGTACTGAAAGAATGAGTTAAAGGAAGAGACTTTTTTGATGGAGGTCATATAGGAATGCTTTATGATAGGTGCAGTGGAATAGTTTTGTGTTTATAGTGGAACAGGAATCGAGACTGATCTTAAATGATGAATCAAGTTAGTGTTAAGTTGGAAAAATAAGAAGCATACATGTTAGCAACAGAGTTCAAGTTTCTTTTCAGCATAATGGACTTAGATACAGGATATATATGAGTGAATTGAGGTGATGTACACACCTGAACCATGCTTTGTAGTTGAGAATTGAGTTTAAGATTTCAGATGACATTTCTGCTGCAATTTTCTTAACATCCAGTATGTATTCATCATGTGATGTTTGTTCCTGTACAAGAAAATGTCTCTTTATTTTCTTCCACATGGTGTTTGAGCATTGTCACTTTCAAAGAGCTTTCATTTGGATGTCATACACTTTTCCAGCTAATACTCCTAGAAGGAATAGAGAAGGATGTTGCATTTTTATTCTAACAGGAAGAGTTAAACATTCACAATTGAAAATATTTCAGGCTTGGCAGCTAAGATTTGGTCATCTAGTTGGATATGGAGCCAAGTACTATGCTTATCTTGTTTCCCGGGCTGTGGCATCATGGATATGGCAGAAGTACTTTTCAGAAGCTCCATTCAGCAGGTAATTGTTATAATCCCAGATAATTTATTTCATGCCTTCTACCAATCGAAAAAAGTCACACATTGTTCAGTCTTCATTTCGGATCATATCATATTCTGAGGCAACCATATTTTCACTTTGAATCAATACACCTGTGCATGAGCTGCAAATTTCTGACACTTTAAGGGATATAGCAGATTATTACTGTTTGAAGCACTTCACTCATTGCTTCTGACTCAGTAGCATTGCCTAAAACTCTTGGCCAAAATTTCTACATATTGACTAAAGCATATGTATCATAATATACAACTCTGTGAGAAATGGAGCTACTGTATTAAGATGTCATGAGTAGGGTCATTGGCATAAGAGGATAAAAAGCAATAGACATTGGCAGAAGAGGGTAAAAAGTAATTGGATGTAGTTGTATGATTACATTGCTTAACTAGGGTTAGGGTAGTAAATATATTAACGATGTATCTCTTGCTCCACATCTAAGGCAAATAATGAGCAGATGAAGGCTTAAAATCTTCCCTTCTTGTAACTTTCTGGAAATAAGAACATAAGAAAGAGACAAGTAAGAATGTCTTTGAAGGCTCAATTCTGGAAGGTCTGGATATGTTTGGTTGTAGCCATGATAACATAATGGAGCAATAGATATAATGATCAATAAGAGAAACTTGGCTATTCTGTCTTTAATTGAAACTTATGTGAAAGGGAAGGGAGTATAATGATTCACAAATGTTCAGGGCATAAACTCTGGAGTTAATGAGAATACAAGAGTGATATAAAGGATGGCACTTCTGATAAAGAGGCAGCTCTGGGACTGTGTAGAGAACATAAGAAAGAGAGTTCGGGATTGATGTGGGATACAATGAAAGCAGATGATGATGAGAGGTGGATCACATATTACATATAGTTCTTCAGTTTTCCTTTTCTTTTTTTATGGGATACATTCCATCTTCTTCCAGTTTCTAGGAATTAACAACTGCTGGCATCATAGCAACCAGATTTTCGCTATGTATGGCAAAAGGAAGCCACCTGATCAGTCAAAGCTGATTCAGAGTCTTATTAGTTACATTACCATTTGCTACCAATTTTTACCATTTTATGATACTTTACTAACTTGACTTTTTTTCAGAAATTCATTAAGGTACATTGTATGCAAAAGCTTTGTTCAATTCCCCATACATTTTCACATCTATATTTTTGTATTTTCTTGTCTGTCCTTTGACCTTGATCACTATCTGCAGATATCTGGGCATGGAATTGGCAAGGTTCCATGTTTTGAGTCTATAGGGTCTTGATCTCCTGAATGAGATGAGGCACTGGTGAGGTGTTGCAGGAAACAGCCACCTGATCATGTGTTCCGACTGCCCAATGCTCATAGAAATCTCATGTATACCCACATTTTTCTGTTTCCAGGCAAGAATTCAGGGTTTATCCTCCTTAGAAAGGTAAAAGTCAACCATTTTTGAAGCATGAGTGGAGGAAATACATCACCCAGAAGCAAAATTTCCAAGTTAAGTGGGAGCTAGGATAAGTAAAGAAAGAACATCATGCCCCTCAAGATAGCCTAAGGCACACTGAGGCAGATTGCTAATGTAGTGTACGTTGTACAGATGTACAATGATTTCATATGCTTATACCCACAATGAACCATAGCTGTGTATCACCTTTGAAAATATATAGAGGGCAGACAGTATTTTTGCAGACATGGTATATTCAACATTTACAGAAGAGTATGCTTTAGAAAATTTTCTGGTCACCATTAATTTTGTTTGTGCAGTATGGTATTGTGTTGATGTTCCATTGTCAGTAAAACCATTCACAGTTCTTGGTTGTGGATGTATGCACTTTTACATGCACTCTTTGGGTCATTCTTTAGATAATTAGGTAGTATTCAGTAGGCAGCCAACAACCAGGGAGGTATGTTACCAGGACTACCCTTTTACATATCGGGAGGATTAGTGACCACTGTGTTGTATTTATCTGTTTGCACTCCTGTGACCAAGCTAGCTTTCTTTTCTTTCTGCCTCAACCACATGTGGACACTGGCTTTCTGTCCACAAAACATAGAATTTCTCTTTGTCACAGATAACACCTGAAAACACTTAACTCACTCAGCTCATTCTTTGTAACTCTAGATTTTCCTGTGGTGAGCATTGTGTGCAAGCCCTGCAGAAATGGTTGGGGCAATAGATAGAAGTAGGTAGGAATATTTAGGCAGGAGCATTAGGTAGAAGTAGTTGGTAGGAACATTAGGTAAAAGCAGTTGGTAGGAACATTAGGTAGGAGCCTTTGCAATCTTTGTACTAGAGCTGCCTTCTGCACAGAAGGCTAAGAAGTGGCATTGGGGTTCGCTAGTTATGGAGAGACTATTGACAGGCCACCCCTTTGAAGGAGTTCCAGGAGGGAACAGGCATCAGATATTGATAGACTTTCTTTACTAATGAGAATTGTCATATCATGGGACTATAGTCATCCTTTTTTAGATCAGCTGTACAGTGAGTGGTTGTGTTGATGCATTTTTCAACCATCAGATGAATGTAATTGAGTTCTTAAGTTCTCTCATCTCTTCAGTCCCTTTTTTGCTCCTTTGACTTACTTTAGTTCACTGAACAATTGTCTTTATATACTGTCCTACTCATTGGCTTCAAGAAAACACACTTTCTTTATATTATTGTACTTCAAAAAGGAATGTGTACGTGTAGGAAGAGAGGAGAGTGATTGGTTCTCAGTGAATGTAGGTTTGCGGCAGGGGTGTGTGATGTCTCCATGGTTGTTTAATTTGTTTATGGATGGGGTTGTTAGGGAGGTAAATGCAAGAGTTTTGGAAAGAGGGGCAAGTATGAAGTCTGTTGGGGATGAGAGAGCTTGGGAAGTGAGTCAGTTGTTGTTCGCTGATGATACAGCTCTGGTGGCTGATTCGTGTGAGAAACTGCAGAAGCTGGTGACTGAGTTTGGTAAAGTGTGTGGAAGAAGAAAGTTAAGAGTAAACGTGAATAAGAGCAAGGCTATTAGGTACAGTAGGGTTGAGGGTCAAGTCAATTGGGAGGTGAGTTTGATTGGAGAAAAACTGGAGGAAGTGAAGTGTTTTAGATATCTGGGAGTGGATCTGGCAGCGGATGGAACCATGGAAGCGGAAGTGGATCATAGGGTGGGGGAGGGGGCGAAAATTCTGGGGGCCTTGGAATGTGTGGAAGTCGAGAACATTATCTCGGAAAGCAAAAATGGGTATATTTGAAGGAATAGTGGTTCCAACAATGTTGTATGGTTGCGAGGCGTGGGCTATAGATAGAGTTTTTCGCAGGAGGATGGATGTGCTGGAAATGAGATGTTTGAGGACAATGTGTGGTGTGAGGTGGTTTGATCGAGTGAGTAACGAAAGGGTAAGAGAGATGTGTGGAAATAAAAAGAGCGTGGTTGAGAGAGCAGAAGAGGGTGTTTTGAAGTGGTTTGGGCACATGGAGAGAATGAGTGAGGAAAGATTGACCAAGAGGATATATGTGTTGGAGGTGGAGGGAACGAGGAGAAGAGGGAGACCAAATTGGAGGTGGAAAGATGGAGTGAAAATGATTTTGTGTGATCGGGGCCTGAACATGCAGGAGGGTGAAAGGAGGGCAAGGAATAGAGTGAATTGGAGCGATGTGGTATACCGGGGTTGACGTGCTGTCAGTGGATTGAATCAAGGCATGTGAAGCGTCTGGGGTAAACCATGGAAAGCTGTGTAGGTATGTATATTTGCGTGTGTGGACGTATGTATATACATGTGTATGGGGGTGGGTTGGGCCATTTCTTTCGTCTGTTTCCTTGCACTACCTCGCAAACGCGGGAGACAGCGACAAAGTATGATAATATAATATATATTCAGAAAGGAAATGTTTTCAGCCATGTATTTTAGAAATGCTGATAGATTCCGTCTTACAAGAGATGACCTTCTGTAAGGACATTTAACTAATTAGAAATCAGTTACCCTTAGCACTTACCTTCTCAAGAGGCTTCAACCCTATGGTCTTGAAAAAGCTTTTCAATTTTGTGATGTTTTGATGCACAGGCTGTTTGGTGATAAAGGAGAAATCATGACCAGCATATATACTAAATATTTTTCCTATGTAACCACAACTTGAGTTGATTAAACAATCTACCTAGTTTAAAGTTATTTTATATACTTAAACATGAGGTTCATATTAAAAGGGATATAGAACATAATAAAGAAGGGTGACAGAGATGAGAACAATCCAACAGGTTTCCTTTAATGATAAGAAACCATGTCTTTCATATACACAAGTTAACTTTATGTAGCTCATAATTGCTGTGAGTAAACAAAATGTTGCTTATTGTGACCAAAAATGGACTTTGTGCATAACCAGCCTTGTAGTATAACAAAAGAACATGTCATCATCCCTGAACTTGGATGTTGACCTGCTCCTTCAAGCTTTTGTTCTGGTTCTGGTTCCTATGGTATTGTTAAACATATAAGTGGCCTGACTTATAAATTTTCATAGTGTATAGTGTATATAGATTCTGAGACAGTAATACCTCACAAACCAGTTATTGTTGGAGCAAGAGTGAGCTAGTCCACAGACACAGAACAATGCCACTGACATGGAAACATTAGTGACACTAATTCTTGTACTTGACTAAGGACCTAACATATGTTAAGGTTCACAGACAAAGATATGTACATTATGTTACAGAGATTATGTTTCCTCTTTGACTGTCTTTTATTACCAGTAGTTCAGAACTAATAAAAATTATTCTTGACATGTTTGAAATATCTTGGGATCGTAGAGGTACTAATAGGGGCTGTGGCTGAATGTCATTGATATAGTTGTGGCTCTGTCTTGTATGATCTTGATCTGGCTCAGATATTTATGTCTGGGCCAGTAACATAAGATACCTGAACAACCAACCAGGAGAGGTCAAGGACAACTTTGGAATACTGTTATTTCTTTTCCTGTATGGTTTCCTAAACTCATCAAATATCTTGTAATTACAATCAGGTCATTGATGAAAAAGGTGTAGCCTACTGTTTAGGAGAGGGAGGATTTCCAGTCTCTTTCTCAGGATCCAGAACAATCCTAGGGGAACGTAGTTAGCTTTCCTCGTTTCCCCTGTGTGGTTCCCTTAACCTTCCTCAGATCTCAACATCTGGTTCAGTGAGCATGGAGATCTAGCCTTCCTAGTAGGAAGGAAAGTGTTCCTGTTTTGCTCCTTAGAACCCAAAGGAGGTGCTTTAGTTTGGGAGACAGTTGCCATGCCACCGTTATGCAACTGCTGTTCTGTTCAAACTGTCCAACAACCAAGTATGCATCCCCTGTATTGAAACTTTTCCATCCAGTCAACCATGTTGACATTCTAGGCGTTTGCTTACCTCTGAAAAAGTAGACAAAATTGAACTCGCCATCGAGGGACCATGACATGTCTGATTCATCTTAGACTCCTAGAAAGGTCTTGGGCTTGTCAGGTATCTTCAACACAGATCTCAGTCTTCTTATCTTGACAGAAGACTATTCCTCATATATTTAGCATGAAGTTGAATCAGTAATGAGGTTCATGCCACGTTCAGACACCAGGCTTCACCCACCATCTCCCATGTGGACTTGGATTGGATGGATTTATTGCCTTATATGAAGATCATAGAAACCAAGATGGTAGGTTTTGTAACAGAAGATATCACCTCCTAAAGTTGGAAAGAAGAAACTGGGTACCAATGCTTGTTTCTTGAATATACTGTTATTGAATATGTGGATTCCACAAATATCAGCCCTTTTCCATATTTATATATTTTGCCCAACTGCAGAGTTTTGTCAGCAAGAAAAGTATGCAGATAAGGAAACCATACTAACACTTAAACCAGATAGCACCATCGGACATCACGTTTTGTACCAGGTGGCCATGACATGCTTACTAGTGAGATCTTCCTGGAGGACAGGAATTGCAGAGGAAAGTCATCCTACAGTCATATCATAGGACCCTGTGTGGGGACCTTTGAGATACTTGATGTGTTGTTCTGGGAAACCTCCTGGACTCTTCCAAGTAAGTCCTCTGTCATTCCATCCTTTGCTGTTAAGAACAAGTAGGTTCCTTATTCCTTCATGGGGCCATGTCCTAACTATTGCTCACAAAATGAAGCCTTCTGTGGAATAGATGGAGTTCGGAAGTTTGAAAAACCTTTTCATCCAGCTGGAGAATCTTGAGAGTAATCATCAGCCTTTTTCTACCCTTCTTCATTCTAACTTTTAATTTTTTTTTCCTCGATTTACTTCTTTTAAGCAGAAAATTGAGCAAATTTGTGAACCACTGAAAGGAGCTGGAAAGTTATTGAGGATAGGGATCCCATTTACAAACACTGGGCTTTGAGTATAACATGATCTGTAAGTAGCTGATATTCTGAACAAAAAGGTAAGAACTATTTGAACCTGATTAACCTGTAATTGGATATGCAGACTCATACTCACAAGACTCACCTTAGAAAGAAAAGATTTTTCATTTTTTAAAATCTCATCATAGGCAGTAAGTTTTAACACCGAATTTCTAATCACTGACTGAATTCAACAGAGAGATGGGTGAAAAATACCGCAGAGAAGTGCTTTCTCATGGTGGAGGAAAGCCGCCACGTGCCATGGTAGGAGAGTTTCTTGGTCGAGAGGTGACAGCGGAAAACATGGTGGATGCTCTCATGACTGACTTGGACCAGAAGAAATTAAAGGTTGAGTCTGCCTTGTCTCCTTCATGCTGACTCTGACTACATGCTAACCCTTCTCAAAGAATGTAAGAAATTTGTCAATTAAAGCATAATTCTCTTGATATTGATTATTTATCTGTACATGTCTACCAACCTCCACTATTTATTAGATCAGCATTTGTAGAATATCTTCCAAATAATTTGGCCCAAGTATTTCCATTTCCCTTGGTTTGCTCTTCAAAGTTATTATGGTCTTTTTACACAGAGTTGCAGTCATCCATCACACACACTAATTCTGATTTTGTTTTGATTCTGGTATCTTTATCCTACATACAGTTTCTATCTTAAGGTATTACTTTTTCCCAGTTAAAACTTCTTTCTTAGTTATTTGTCTTCTCCAGACTTAATTTTGCATTCTAACCATTCTCTTGATATATTATTCTTTTCGTAAAACAAAAAAAAATGTCTTAATTATATTTTCATAGCCAGCTTTCTTTTGCATTCCACTGGTTTTGGAACACAAGCAAAAGTTAGGAGCATCTTTCCTTTTAATATTTTCCTTACATATAAACTGAGTTTTACGAGATAACTTTTCATTTGATATCTACTGCTCTTGCTTCATAATTTATTGAGACAGTTAACCCTTCATTCTTTTATTCTAACAAGGTAAAAGAGAATCAAAATGAGGTGTAAGAATGGTGGAGAGAAATATAGATGGATTAGAAAATAAACAGTGGAGCAAACTTTACTCTGGCATTTGACAAAATGCTTGAGTTTTAAAAGAGACAGTTTCATTAGAGATGATAGGCAAACAAAACATTAACTCTATCCTCTCTGGTCCTAAGGATTCTCCATTGGGCTGCTCTGGTCCTCACAGGCTAACCAAGAGCACAGGAATGCTGTGACAAAATCCCTGGGGCTTGGGGAACCCAGAAGATAAAAGATGAAATTTAATGATATTGATAAAATAAAGATCATATAACATAGAATTTCAGTAATACACAAAACTTTTATAGAGATTCTCATTTGCTGCCATCTTTCTTGTCACATTGAGCCCCCTAGACCTCTTTCATGGAGGACTTATGCCAACACCTCTATAGGGCCTGTTTCAGCTCCAGGCAGACCTGTGTCTCATATGAGGATTTAATGGTTCCTGCCCTCATTTGATTTCCCAGCTAATATTTGATTCTGTGAATTATCCTGCTGTTGCTGGGAACGATATCACAAGCTTAATTCACTCACAGATCATTATAGAAGTTACTTGTATGATAACCTGCTGTGTTGACCATCATACATACCCACAATCATACGAAATGTAGGATAAATAGGACAGTTGATGAATATGTGATAGAGGAGAAAGCTGAATATACACAGTACAATATTATACTATTCACTTTAAGTAGAAATGTTTTAGAAGAAAGCAAACCTTGAACTAGAGCAAAATGTTATAAAGTAGGCATTTTTTAATACTGAAAAATATAATTGTATATTCCTCTTCTATTTTCTTCCACCATTTTTCTTCCTCCAGTGATGGAGAGAAATGAAACAAATGAAATATTATGAATTTTGTTTATGTTAAACCTTTGCACTGGTCTTATAGGTTTCTGTTCATAAAAAAGTAAAGTAATTTTGGATGATTACATTCCTTCCTCCATGGTAAGCATTTTTAGGCAATCATTAAAGAGTCAAATGCCTGATGTTTTGTGATGTTAACATAAACTCCCATTTTCTCCCTTCAAGTAGAACACCAGTGAGAAACACTTAAGTTTTTGTTACTATTTGGTGATGATACAACTGCTCGTTCATTTTTTCCCTGTAAATAATGTTCTGCCTGTGTAAACAATGAATAAATACTGTAATATGTATGTCTGTAGTGTTTTTAATGCAAAGTGGGGAAAAACTTGCCCAAAAGAAAACCATAAATTGTGTATTAGTATTGTGCTAGTGTAAATTTATATGAAATAATACCTGAAGATACCTGAAGAAAAAATTAATCACACAATGGCCACTCATGTACATTAACCTAGGCCATCCAAAACCCTATCACACCAACTTGCGCTACCTTGCTAACATGGGAGACAGCAACTAAGTATAATAAAAAACATATATATATATTGATAAAATAAAGATCATATAACATAGAATTTAAGTAATATACATGTAAGGCATGTGTACATGTAGGAAGAGAGGAAAGTGATTGGTTCTCAGTGAATGTAGGTTTGCGGCAGGGGTGTGTGATGTCTCCATGGTTGTTTAATTTGTTTATAGATAGGGTATAGATATGTATATATATGTATGTGTGTGTGTGTGTGTGTATGTGCGTGTGTGTGTGTGTGTGTGTGTGTGTGTGTGTGTGTATATGTATATATATATGTATATTATCCCTGGGGATAGGGGTGAAAGAATACTTCCCACGTATTCCTCGCGTGTCGTAGAAAGCGACTAGAGGGGACGGGAGCGGGGGGCCGGAAATCCTCCCCTCCTTGTATTAACTTTCTAAAATGGGAAACAGAAGAAGGAGTCACGCGGGGAGTGATCATCCTCCTCGAAGGCTCAGAGTGGGGTGCCTAAATGTGTGTGGATGTAACCAAGATGTGAAAAAAGGAGAGATAGGTAGTATGTTTGAGGAAAGGAACCTGGATGTTTTGGCTCTGAGTGAAACGAAGCTCAAGGGTAAAGGGGAAGAGTGGTTTGGAAATGTCTGGGGAGTGAAGTCAGGGGTTAGTGAGAGGACAAGAGCAAGGGAAGGAGTAGCAATACTCCTGAAACAGGAGTTGTGGGAGTATGTGACAGAATGTAAGAAAGTAAATTCTCGATTAATATGGGTAAAATTGAAAGTTGATGGAGAGAGGTGGGTGATTATTGGTGCATATGCACCTGGGCATGAGAAGAAAGATCATGAGAGGCAAGTGTTTTGGGAGCAGCTGAATGAGTGTGTTAGCGGTTTTGATGCACGAGACCGGGTTATAGTGATGGGTGATTTGAATGCAAAGGTGAGTAATGTGGCAGTTGAGGGAATAATTGGTATGCATGGGGTGTTCAGTGTTGTAAATGGAAATGGTGAAGAGCTTGTAGATTTATGTGCTGAAAAAGGACTGATGATTGGGAATACCTGGTTTAAAAAGCGAGATATACATAAGTATACTTATGTAAGTAGGAGAGATGGCCAGAGAGCGTTATTGGATTACGTGTTAATTGACAGGCGTGCGAAAGAGAGACTTTTGGATGTTAATGTGCTGAGAGGTGCAACTGGAGGGATGTCTGATCATTATCTTGTGGAGGCTAAGGTGAAGATTAGTATGGGTTTTCAGAAAAGAGGAGTGAATGTTGGGGTGAAGAAGGTGGTGAGAGTGAGTGAGCTTGGGAAGGAGACCTGTGTGGGGAAGTACCAGGAGAGACTGTGTACAGAATGGAAAAAGGTGAGAACAATGGAAGTAAGGGGAGTGGGGGAGGAATGGGATGTATTTAGGGAATCAGTGATGGATTGCGCAAAAGATGCTTGTGGCATGAGAAGAGTGGGAGGTGGGCTGTTTAGAAAGGGTAGTGAGTGGTGGGATGAAGAAGTAAGAGTATTAGTGAAAGAGAAGAGAGAGGCATTTGGACGATTTTTGCAGGGAAAAAATGCAATTGAGTGGGAGAAGTATAAAAGAAAGAGACAGGAGGTCAAGAGAAAGGTGCAAGAGGTGAAAAAAAGGGCAAATGAGAGTTGGGGTGAGAGACTATCAGTAAATTTTAGGGAGAATAAAAAGATGTTCTGGAAGGAGGTAAATAGGGTGCGTAAGACAAGGGAGCAAATGGGAACTTCAGTGAAGGGCGTAAATGGGGAGGTGATAACAAGTAGCGGTGATGTGAGAAGGAGATGGAATGAGTATTTTGAAGGTTTGTTGAATGTGTCTGATGACAGAGTGGCAGATATAGGGTGTTTTGGTCGAGGTGGTGTGCAAAGTGAGAGGGTTAGGGAAAATGATTTGGTAAACAGAGAAGAGGTAGTAAAAGCTTTGCGGAAGATGAAAGCCGGCAAGGCAGCAGGTTTGGATGGTATTGCAGTGGAATTTATTAAAAAGGGGGGTGACTGTATTGTTGACTGGTTGGTAAGGTTATTTAATGTATGTATGACTCATGGTGAGGTGCCTGAGGATTGGCGGAATGCGTGCATAGTGCCATTGTACAAAGGCAAAGGGGATAAGAGTGAGTGCTCAAATTACAGAGGTATAAGTTTGTTGAGTATTCCTGGTAAATTATATGGGAGGGTATTGATTGAGAGGGTGAAGGCATGTACAGAGCATCAGATTGGGGAAGAGCAGTGCGGTTTCAGAAGTGGTAGAGGATGTGTGGATCAGGTGTTTGCTTTGAAGAATGTATGTGAGAAATACTTAGAAAAGCAAATGGATTTGTATGTAGCATTTATGGATCTGGAGAAGGCATATGATAGAGTTGATAGAGATGCTCTGTGGAAGGTATTAAGAATATATGGTGTGGGAGGAAAGTTGTTAGAAGCAGTGAAAAGTTTTTATCGAGGATGTAAGGCATGTGTACGTGTAGGAAGAGAGGAAAGTGATTGGTTCTCAGTGAATGTAGGTTTGCGGCAGGGGTGTGTGATGTCTCCATGGTTGTTTAATTTGTTTATGGATGGGGTTGTTAGGGAGGTAAATGCAAGAGTCCTGGAAAGAGGGGCAAGTATGAAGTCTGTTGGGGATGAGAGAGCTTGGGAAGTGAGTCAGTTGTTGTTCGCTGATGATACAGCGCTGGTGGCTGATTCATGTGAGAAACTGCAGAAGCTGGTGACTGAGTTTGGTAAAGTGTGTGGAAGAAGAAAGTTAAGAGTAAATGTGAATAAGAGCAAGGTTATTAGGTACAGTAGGGGTGAGGGTCAAGTCAATTGGGAGGTGAGTTTGAATGGAGAAAAACTGGAGGAAGTGAAGTGTTTTAGATATCTGGGAGTGGATCTGTCAGCGGATGGAACCATGGAAGCGGAAGTGGATCATAGGGTGGGGGAGGGGGCGAAAATTTTGGGAGCCTTGAAAAATGTGTGGAAGTCGAGAACATTATCTCGGAAAGCAAAAATGGGTATGTTTGAAGGAATAGTGGTTCCAACAATGTTGTATGGTTGCGAGGCGTGGGCTATGGATAGAGATGTGCGCAGGAGGATGGATGTGCTGGAAATGAGATGTTTGAGGACAATGTGTGGTGTGAGGTGGTTTGATCGAGTGAGTAACGTAAGGGTAAGAGAGATGTGTGGAAATAAAAAGAGCGTGGTTGAGAGAGCAGAAGAGGGTGTTTTGAAATGGTTTGGGCACATGGAGAGAATGAGTGAGGAAAGATTGACCAAGAGGATATATGTGTCGGAGGTGGAGGGAACGAGGAGAAGAGGGAGACCAAATTGGAGGTGGAAAGATGGAGTGAAAAAGATTTTGTGTGATCTGGGCCTGAACATGCAGGAGGGTGAAAGGAGGGCAAGGAATAGAGTGAACTGGAGCGATGTGGTATACAGGGGTTGACGTGCTGTCAGTGGATTGAATCAAGGCATGTGAAGCGTCTGGGGTAAACCATGGAAAGCTGTGTAGGTATGTATATTTGCGTGTGTGGACGTATGTACATGTGTATGGGGGGGGGTTGGGCCATTTCTTTCGTCTGTTTCCTTGCGCTACCTCGCAAACGCGGGAGACAGCGACAAAGTATAAAAAAAAAAAAAAAAAAAAAAAAAATAGATAGGGTTGTTAGGGGGGTGAATTCAAGAGTTTTGGGAAGAGGGGCAAGTGTGCCGTCCGTTGTGGATGAGAGAGCTTGGGAAGTGAGTCAGTTGTTGTTCGCTGATGATACAGCGCTGGTGGCTGATTCATGTGAGAAACTGCAGAGGCTGGTGACTGAGTTTGGTAAAGTGTGTGAAAGAAGAAAGCTGAGAGTAAATGTGAATAAGAGCAAGGTAATTAGGTACAGTAGGGTTGAGGGTCAAGTCAATTGGGAGATAAGTTTGAATGGAGAAAAACTGATGGAAGTGAAGTGTTTTAGATATCTGGGAGTGGATCTGGCAGCGGATGGAACCATGGAGGCGGAAGTGAATCATAGGGTGGGGGAGGGGGCGGAAATTCTGGGAGCGTTGAAGAATGTGTGGAAGTCAAGAACATTATCTCGGAAAGCAAAAATGGGTATGTTTGAAGGAATAATGTTTCCAACAATGTCATATGGTTGCGAGGCATGGGCTATGGATAGAGTTGTGCACAGGAGGGTGGATGTGCTGGAAATGAGATGTTTGAGGACAATATGTGGTGTGAGGTGGTTTGATTGAGTAAGTAATAATAGGGTAAGAGAGATGTGTGGTAATAAAAAGAGTGTGGTTGAGAGAGCAGAAGAGGGTGTTTTGAAATGGTTTGGTCACATGGAGAGAATGAGTGAGGAAAGATTGACCAAGAGGATATATGTGTTAGAGGTGGAGGGAACGAGGAGAAGTGGGAGACCAAATTGGAGGTGGAAAGATGGAGTGAAAAAGATTTTAAGTGATTGGGGCCTAAACATGCAGGAGGGTGAAAGGCATGCAAGGAATAGAGTGAATTGGAACGATGTGGTATGCCGGGGTCGATGTGCTGTCAATGGATTGAACCAGGGCATGTGAAGCATCTGGGGTAAACCATGGAACGTTCTGTGAGGCCTGGATGTGGAAAGGGAGCTGTGGTTTCGGTGCATTATTACATGACAGCTAGAGACTGAGTGTGAACGAATGTGGCCTTTGTTGTCTTTTCCTAGCGCTACCTTGCACACAGAAGGGGGAGGGGGTTGTTATTGCATGTGTGGCGAGGTGGCGATGGGAATGAATAAAGGCAGACTATGAATTATGTACATGTATATATATGTATATGTCTCTGTGTGTATATATATATGTATACGTTGAGATGTATAGGTATGTATATTTGTGTGTGTGGACGTGTACGTATATACATTTGTGTGGGTTAGTTGGGCCATTCTTTCGTCTGTTTCCTTGCGCTACCTCGCTAACATGGGAGACAGCGACAAAGCAAAATAAATAATAATAATATATATTTTATTTTTTTTTTTTTTTTTTTATACTTTGTCGCTGTCTCCCGCGTTTGCGAGGTAGCGCAAGGAAACAGACGAAAGAAATGGCCCAACCCCCCCCATACACAAGTACATACACACGTCCACACACGCAAATATACATACCTACACAGCTTTCCATGGTTTACCCCGGACGCTTCACATGCCTTGATTCAATCCACTGACAGCACGTCAACCCCTGTATACCACATCGCTCCAATTCACTCTATTCCTTGCCCTCCTTTCACCCTCCTGCATGTTCAGGCCCCGATCACACAAAATCCTTTTCACTCCATCTTTCCACCTCCAATTTGGTCTCCCTCTTCTCCTCGTTCCCTCCACCTCCGACACATATATCCTCTTGGTCAATCTTTCCTCACTCATTCTCTCCATGTGCCCAAACCATTTCAAAACACCCTCTTCTGCTCTCTCAACCACGCTCTTTTTATTTCCACACATCTCTCTTACCCTTACGTTACTTACTCGATCAAACCACCTCACACCACACATTGTCCTCAAACATCTCATTTCCAGCACATCCATCCTCCTGCGCACAACTCTATCCATAGCCCACGCCTCGCAACCATACAACATTGTTGGAACCACTATTCCTTCAAACATACCCATTTTTGCTTTCCGGGATAATGTTCTCGACTTCCACACATTTTTCAAGGCTCCCAAAATTTTCGCCCCCTCCCCCACCCTATGATCCACTTCCGCTTCCATGGTTCCATCCGCTGACAGATCCACTCCCAGATATCTAAAACACTTCACTTCCTCCAGTTTTTCTCCATTTAAACTCACCTCCCAATTGACTTGACCCTCAACCCTACTGTACCTAATAACCTTGCTCTTATTCACATTTACTCTTAACTTTCTTCTTCCACACACATATTTTATTATTATTATCTTTATATTATACTTTGTCGCTGTCTCCTTCATTAGCAAGGTAGCGCAAGGAAACAGACAAAAGAATTGCCCAACCCACCCACATACACATGTATATACATACACATCTACACACTCACATATACATACCTATACATTTCAGCGTATACATACATAGACATAATGCATACAGACACATGTACATAATTCATACTTGCTACCTTTATTCATTCCCATCGCCACCCCACCACACATGAAATGACAACCCCTTCCCCCGCATGTGCGCGAGGTAGTGCTAGGAAAAGACAACAAAGGCCACATTCGTTCACACTCAGTCTCTGGCTGTCATGTATAATGCACCGAAACCACAGCTCCCATAATATATATTTTTAGATTCATAAATTTTTTAAGAGCATTGTTTCAGATGAATTGCACAGATAAAGGGTTAACGGTAAGCGAAGTACATGGATTAAGGAGTTTCCAGTAAGTAGAAAATTCCTAGTGATAGCTAATCAAACTATGTCAGATGATTTTATATCAGGTGTGCCTCAAGGTGTGGTATTAGTTTTCTCCCTGCCAAAAGATTTGAAGCAAAACAGGCAGAATGCGGATTGAGCAATTGGTTACAGCACTCAGCCGAGCCTTTGAAATACTGTTCATGATTACCATAAAGGTTTAGTCATATATTTTGCAGATGACACCAAAGTCAGTAAGAGTTGGGTAACATCAATATAAGTAAACACTTCAAAGTACACTGGGATCTACTAACCTGATCCATTGGATACAGTCTTGAGAGGTAAAAGGTTTCAAACTAATTTTAGGGAAAAACTGGCTTATAAATAGGGTTGTTGATCACTGCATAAGCTGTGTGCTAATGGCATAAATGCGAAAACGTTTTGGAAATCCAGGGATATATGAGGAATGTCTCCAGTCATTATTTTTTCTAAATAGAAAAACATGAAAGATCCTCAGCTCCTTCAGGAGGTATCCTGGTTTCAGATCAGTAGGACTTGTATTACCTTTTTGTTCTATGTGTTTACATTTTCCTGCAAATTACAGAAATGGCAGTGTCCTTGCACAACATATCAGGTTTTGAACAAGGCAGAATCCAGCCAACCATCTTTGAAGAAGTAGTGATTGATTTGTTGTGTATCTTGAAGGTAAGATCATATGACTGATTGTCCCTGAATTTTTACTCCTCCTGTCTATGATACAGTGATACTTGTTTTAATCCAATATTCAGCACTATTGTACTTTCTTTCAGCCATAAAAAAGGGGTTGAAATTTATCTCCAGTGAGCAGGATGTTATTTTCTCAGTGCCTCACAGAAATGTGTGAGTAATCTACCTGTATCTTTAACTCTTTTTTGATTCTTCAATTAACTCATAGCAAAGGAGTTGAAACATATCTCCAGCAAACAGTAGTATTATTTTTGGAGACCTGATGGAAGATGTGCCTCGTTAGCTTCTCCATTTGATTCCTTTTTCATGGGCAAAATTAACCCTTAGAGGACAGACCCAAGAAAATTTAATTTTGTCTTCAAGATGGAGATTTATCAAAAGTTGAATGAAACATTTGTCAGATGATTTAATTGTAAATATTAAGACAAGTATAAAACAGAAAAAGGTAAATTAATCATAGGTAATGTACAGATATTTAAATTTGGCACACATGCCAGGGCAATACCTTCCCCATCGTGTTATATGGGTAACTAATAGGATTTTGTCCAGATGCAGGCCACATAAGTATGGCTAGAGCCCTGTCATTAGTAGCCACACAGTGGGTAACTAGGCACTTAAGAGTTTTTGATAGTGCTAACTGTGGTTGCTCGTAGTGTAAAGCACCTATACATAGTGATAAAACATGTAAGTTTAAATGAGAGCAAGAAGAGGTATCTTGTACATGTACAGCTAGTCCCGACACCTTAAACTGTACAAGTTCATTTAAAGTCCTCCAAATATTAAGTGCATGCTGCCTATTAGTTCATCAACATATATCCTCAACTTATGTCCAATCTGCTAAATTTAGTACTAGACTACCATACTGTTAAAAGTGTTTTTTAAATTTCATTGTTCATCGGTGATTCCACACCTTCAGCTGCCCAAGAAAATTATTCAATATACTACTTTAGTTATTCACTGACCATACGTCTTGTGACCATATCATCTAAGAGATTTCTGTCTTTCTAGAGATTTCTTCATTCCATAGAACTTTCTCTTCTTCATTATATATCTTTATAACCCATTTAATTTGTGCTGTATGGCGTATGTTATCTATCACACTACTTTTATTTTGTACTTGTCTCAATGTAGAAATCCTAAGGTTTCTTACTTAACATTTGTGTTGGGACCAATACTTGCACTACATCATGCAGTCTTCTTGTGTACATTTCTGAGCTTTCATAAACCAAAGTTCTCTGTGTAGTTTAAGCTCTCTTCCATTTCTTGACTGCTGTCAACTTCAGTTTCTTCTTTACCATCTCCACAATCAGGTCCCACAGACCTTTCCATAGTTCCCTTGAGTGTTTCATATGCTGTGGTTCATCCCATTGATAGCACATCATCACATATAAACCACATCACCCCAGTTCACTCTGTCCCTTGCATTCCTTGGTGGAAGGTGTTAACATGTAATAAAGTTGCAAAGAAGTTGACTTCATTCATTTCTTTCTGGTAATCATGACTTAAGAGTTGAGTCTTTTAGCATTTATATCATTAGCAGTCAGTTTATTTCAGTGTTTGATGACAAATAAGGATTTTTCCCTCCAAGACTCGGTCATCTGAACTTGATGTTACCTCACTGATGGGGGAAATGGCGAATGTATGGAGGCTGGAAATCCTCTCCTTCTTGTGTTTCATTTTCTAAAAAAAGGAAACAGGAAAAGAAGCCAGGTTCAAGGATAATGAGCACTAAGTGCTCATTATCCTTGAAGGCCCAGACTAGGGTATCCGAACGTGTATGGATGTAACCATGATAAGAGAGGAGAGACAGATAGTATGTTTTTTGAAGAAACCCTGGATGTTCTGGCTCTTAGTGAAATTAAGTTCAAGGGTAAAGGGTAAGAATGGTTTGGAAATGTTTTAGGAGTAAAGTCAGGGGTTGGTGAGAGGACAGGAGGTTAAGAAAGGAGTAGCACTACTCCTGAAGCAGTTGCAGGGGTATTATAAAATGTTATATTATTTATTTTTTATTTTGCTTTGTCGCTGTCTCCCGCGTTTGTGAGGTAGCGCAAACAACAGACGAAAGAAATGGCCCAACCCACCCCCATACACATGTATATACATACACGTCCACACACGCAAATATACATACCTATACATCTTATTGTACACATATATATACACACACAGACATATACATATATACACATGTACATAATTCATAGTCTGCCTTTATTCCCATCGCCACCTCACCACACATGGAATAACATTCCCCTCCCCCCTCATGTGTGCGATGTAGTGCTAGGAAAAGACAACAAAGGCCCCATTCATTCACACTCAGTCTCTAGCTTTCATGTAATAATGCCCAAAACCACAGCTCCCTTTCCACATCCAGGCCCCACACAACTTTCCATGGTTTACCCCAGACGCTTCACATGCCCTGATTCAATCCATTGACAGCACGTTGACCCCGGTATACCACATCGATCCAATTCACTCTATTTCTTGCCTGCCTTTCACCCTCCTGCATGTTCAGGCCCCGATCACTCAAAATCTTTTTCACTCCATCTTTCCACCTCCAATTTGGTCTCCCACTTCTCCTCGTTCCCTCCACCTCCAACACATATCCTCTTGGTCAATCTTTCCTCACTCATTCTCTCCATGTGCCCAAACCATTTCAAAACACCCTCTTCTGCTCTCTCAACCACGCTCATTTTATTTCCACACATCTCTCTTACCCTTACATTACTTACTCGATCAAACCACCTCACACCACATATTGTCCTCAAACATCTCATTTCCAGCACATCCACCCTCCTGCGCACAACTCTATCCATAGCCCACACGTCGCAACCATACAAAATTGTTGGATCCACTTTTCCTTCAAACATACCCATTTTTGCTTTCCGAGATAATGTTCTCGACTTCCAAACATTCTTCAAGGCTCCCAGGATTTTCGCCCCCTCCCCCACCCTATGATTCACTTCCACTTCCATGGTTCCATTATAAAATGTAAGGGAGTAAATTCTAGATTGATGCCATGAATAAAGTGTACCAAGAAAAGCAGTATGCAAACCACGAAGGAGCTACCAAGTATGTGGACGAATTTGCGAAACTCTTAGCTGACAAGCCCCTCAGTCCTGAGCAGGTGTATAATGTATTTCATTTATTTATTTAATTATTTGAAATTTGTTTAATTCAAATTTCTAGCAGTCCATGGTATACTTTAGACACATGGCAGATGCATAATTAGTGGGTTAGAGGTGTGTTGATGAATTATTATTATGTGACCATGGTTGGTCCGGTAAAATGGCTAATCCGGCAAGGCTTTGGAACCAAGAGTGCCAGAAAATCGGCGGTGTACCTGTATACACGTGTCAGATGTGGAGGGAACAAGAACAGGGAGACCCAGTTGGAGAAAGGAGGTTGGAGTGAAACAGATTTAGAGCAATCAGGGCCTGAACATGCAGAAATGTAAAAGGCATTCAAAGGATAGAGTGAATTGGAATGATGTGGTATACTAGGGTTGACGTGCTGTCAGTGGACTAAATCAGGAATGTAAAGTTTCTGGGGTAACTCATGAAAAGGACTGTGGGGCCTGATTATGGATAAGGGGCTGTGGTTTTGGTACATTATACATGACGGCTAAAGAATGGATATGAGCAAATGCGGCCTTTCTTTGTCTATTCCTGGTGCTACCTCACTAAGGTGGGAAACAGCAATCATGTATGAAAAAAAATCAAAATTACAACTGTGGTTATTTACTGCACTTAAATTTCTTCACTGTATCCTCCCAAAATATTTAATGTAAACTATGGTAGCAATATGTCGTTACAGTACGAGGGCTGAGAGTGGCATTTGGCCCAGTTGTGGTTGAGGGTAAGTAAACATGAGTGTTATCTTGCTGTGATGAGGCTAATGCCTCAGGAGAGTCAAAAGGCAGGTCTTGCCTCCCATTTAATGCAGGAGCTGGTCTAGATTATCTTGACATCAAAACTCAGGCTGAGGAGGCTTACGCAAGGGGATTGGTGAAGGGATGAGAATGGCTACGCCTGGACAAATAAAATACTTTGGTGCCACCTTGAAAGAGATGTTGCAGGGTCATTGCCACATAAGCTGTATTCATTAGTTCAAACCAGAATAACCAATGAAATGTGGTGAAGCATGGATGCCTTGACAGCTCCTCGATGAGAAGTGGTGAATTCTGTTAACACAAGCATCAGTACCACTACAAGTGCTGGAGTATGGGAGGTGCTGACATTTGGAACATTGGCCTGAAGACAGAGTTTGGTTTTCATAATCCAAATATATGATTAATAGAAAGAAACACTGATTTAATTTTATTCTGTTATGCTTTAACATTTAAAATTTTCATTCTCATACCTTAGGAAAAAATAAAAATATTCTGGACAATGATATATTTGAAAATTACAACAATACATTTGAAATAAGTGAAAAATTTCTATTTCAATATCAACATAACCCAAGTAATGCAAAGTAATTTTTTTTATATATTTTATAATACTGTATGCTTATAAATTACCTCAAAAGGAGTAAAAAATGTTCAACAATATACATGAAAAATTGTGTATCCAGAAACACTATAAAGTAATAATTATGAATGGACATGTGATAAATACACAATTCTAACAACAATGTAACACAATGCTTTCATTGTGAACTTTAGAATAATGAATCTATTTTAGATGTTTGGCTTCATGCCAATCTCACAATGGAGCATAATGATATTAAACTACTAATGTATTGGCACAAAGTTAAATGCTACAGTCCATTGATGAAAATTATAAGAGTAAATACTCTAAAATTGTAATAAATTCTATAACACTCTTGTGAGCCTAATACTACTGTAAGATAAAGAGTGGGTAGATAACCCAAACAGGTACTTGTGATATTCATTCTTAGGCATTCCTCATTTCTCACCAACTGGTTAGGTACAATACACTCATTGTTCACATAAAGGCACATACAAAAGCAACGTACCATATTCCAAAGATATCTGCATATTAATTTTAACTACCTTTGAGACCATGCCAATTTCTGAGGTATAAGAAGGCACATATTCTTAATCATTACAAATTTCTAATAAGAAATACATATATTTCAATGATAACCAGAGAGGCATTTACTTGAATAAGTTACAGGAGTTGTACATTTAATCTGAAGGATCTTAATAAGATTACTTAAATACAGTAGTCATAGTAAGACAAAAGAAATACCTAAAAGAAATAAAGAATTTATCCTCATTTCCTAGAGCCACTGATAACTTGAAGATGAGTAGACTCCAGTGAATCTTTGTTTGGCTGCCACCACCCAAAAGAAAACCTTTCCAATAGACTCTTTTTTTTCTTAACATTGGAGGCTCCCTACATGGACAAAAGTCCACATCAAGGCTGGGTCTTGACTGAAATATAAATAGGTTAATGAAAGGGAAAAAGAAGAGACAAGGAAAAGTATTTAGGCATTTTGGAGAAAGTGAGAGACCTGACTTTTAAAATGAGCCAGGTCATAATTGGTGGGAAATTCATGAGAAGGTTGAGTTTCAGTGCTTCACGGTGTAAAAAAAGAAACGGTTATCAAAATGGCCAACTGTCACACAGTAATCATATGATGTAACTGCTTGCAAAGTATTTTAGCCAGCTCTTGGGAGAAAAAACAAAGCAATACCCACAGAAGAGGTAAAGTGAACCAACATTATGGCATAGGGTAAGGAGATCAAGGAGACTTTATAAGTCGGACTGCTATCAACCCGACTGTCCAGTAGAACCACCCCAATACTCAATACAAGGATGGCTCAATTCTTTGTATGCACAGAGCAACTGTTTGGAAGAAAAAAAATGTTGACAAATAAATAGGACTCCCAATTTCTGAGAGGTAGACTTAGCTATTTCTGTAATGTGGGGTTTCCAAGCTAGAATCATGTTACAATAATACCAAGTACATCAATTGAGTCAAGAGGTGGAATTACAGAACCATCAAAGAAGAGGGGGAAAGTTGTGATGAATTTTCAATAGATGGGTAGAAACTGGGTCTTGGAGGATAAACATGACCAGATTTTGTCTAACCCACTGTGGAATCCTGTCCGAGTCAGAGTTTGTTGAGGAAGATGTATCAAGACAAGATGCAGACTGAGTTAGAGAAGAAGCAGAACTGATGAGTTAGAGAAGAAGCAGAACTGAGGGATGTGGAGGGATGCAGTGTTGAGTTGTCAGTCTACGAGTGAACATGATTATTTGTGGAAGAAAGAAAATCATTGATAAAAAGGAGAAAAGTGTAGGGGATAGGACTGAACATGAGGGGCACCACTGATGCTGGAGAAAGGGGGAAGAGGCTGAGTCATCATAAATCATGGAAACACACTGGCCACAGAGAAAGCTAGATATGAGGTAGAAAAAAGAGGGAGGAGAACTTAGAGAAGAGACTTTGAGGCCAGTCCCTGTTAAAAGTTTTGGATTTGTCAAGGGCAGGTACATAGGACTCCCCCAGAATCTTTCTAGGGTGATAACCAGACATTAGTAAGATAGAAAAGAATATCAGAAGTGGATCTCATCTTACAAAAGCCACACTGGAGATCAAAGAGACGGCTGTGAGATTCAAGATGTCTGATGATAAGGGATGTTGGGAGGTGATTCAGTGATTAGAACAGTCACCCTTCTAGGGGATTTGATGTACCAATGCATGCTTCCAAGAAGAAAGGAAAGTTCTGGTTTTTAAACTGAAACAGAACTGACGAGCAAGCATAGGTGCAACTTACGAGGCACACTCTTTCAGTACAAAAGGATGTATGACATCAAGACCATATGCCTTGCTTGTGTCCAGACATAGAATCACTTTTCAGATGATTTGAAAAGAGATTATTGGAAGGGGCACTGGATTAGTAAGAGAAGCATCAGAGATTGAAGTCATCTAAGGTAGAGTTAGAAACGAGAATCAAAGAAAGTTGTTTTGCCTACAGGAGAGAGAGCTATGGTACCATCAGAATGGAAGAGTAAAGGATAGCTATAGTACCATCAGAATGGAAGAGTAAAGGAAAGTTAGAGATACCCTAACTACAGAAGAGAAAAATCTATCTGCAGCAGACAAGAAGTTATGTGGGCACTTCCTTACTGACAAGGATTATAGTACTTGCACTTCTGATTGGCCTTGTAACTACACCATGCAAGGTATGGGAATTTATGTTGCCATGAAAAGCTCTGGCAGGTAATCCTGCCTTTCCATTTGAAAAATCTTTAGCTGCGTCCATGTATAACTGTTGCCATCTATGGGTCAGAGAGAAGCAAGACAACAAAAAATATGAAAGACCTACACATCTACAAGGTAGGTGTATGCAACTGTTATACTGTAATACATTCTACCAAGCCATCATTGCTTGCTGTTCGAAGAGAATTTTTAACATTCTAAAGTAAAGGATGCTTGCATTAAATTTTCACTAATGCAGGTTGAGTATCTCAATCCGAAATGCTCCAAAATCCAAAACTTTTTGAGCAGCAATGTTACAAGTGGAAAAATTACACATTTAAACATTATTTTTTCATCGTATTAATGGTATTTCATATTTTTTACTGTTAAAAGCTTATGTGTGAATAAATGTAAGAAAAGCATTACTTAATAGGAGCATATAAATTCAGAGTCAGGAATGAAGGTGATGTCAAACAACTCCAGATTGTCCACGTGGGCAGCTGAGGTTGTGATACCTTAGCTTTCTGATGGTTGTGTTACACAAACTGTTTCATGTGCAAAATTATCAAAAATGTAAAAATTACCTTCAGGCTGTGTATAAGGAGTATATGAAACATGAATAGATTTTGTGCTTAGACTAGGGTTCCATTCCCAAGATATCTCATTATGTATATGCAAATATTCCAAAATCAAAAGAAAAAAATCCGTAACACTCTGGTCCCTGGCATTTCAGATAAGGGATACTCAACCTGTATTACCAAGGTTCATCTACAGATGAAGATATTGCATGTAGTTTTAAATCCTTTTAGGGTAATATATATATATATATATATATATATATATATATATATATATATATATATATATATATATATATATCTGCAGTAAATATGATTAATCATACAACCACATAACCCTTTCATGGATCTTCTGTAGCCTTAAGGCTGCACTTCAATACAGAGAGGGAAAATTACCGATTCCTTTGGAGCAAGTTCTTCAAAAAACTGTACTCCTTTTCATTACGTGATAATGATATAACCTTGCCAAAAATGTGATTTTTCAATATAACTAACGTAGCCAAAGTTTGGTAACACCACATGGCACTTACAGGCACTATTGACAAGGAAAAGAATCCTTCAGTATTCTTTAAAAAATTAATTTGCTCTTCCCTAAGCTGCACCTCATGAGCCCAGTTATCCACTCTCAAAAGTATTTGGGCTTGTCCATGTGTACAGTATATGGAGGGGGCAATGGGATGATCCAAGGCATATTGAGCAATCAAAATAAACAGGCTTGGCTGTGTCAGTTAGTTTTTGGTTTCAGTACAATATACGTGACACCTAGAGACTGAATGTAAGCTAGTGAGGCCTTTGTTCACTTTCACCTGTTGCCACAGACTGATTTATATGGCCTGTGGAGGCTCTGGTGCATTGAGTAAGGTCTTTGGCAGTGAGGTCTCCATACCAACCTTTGTACCAAGGGATGAAAATTCCAAACTTATACAACCCACAAGATTGAAATTTTGGATTCACAGAACTGTGAAGAAAACAGAACCAAGGGCAAACCTTCAAAATTATTAAAGTTTCTGAACTCTGATAAAAGGATCCAGGTTACTGGAGGAAATACAGTAAGGATGTTCAAGTGTTCCAATTTTGATAGCAGTGAGATCCACCAGAGCTAAAATATCCACAGTGAAGATCCACTTAAAAGGTGTTTATCTTAAGGCTGCTTCTGATGATAAGGGACCTGGCCATAACAGACTGCCTGTCCACTTGTTGTTACAAGCTGTTAGGGTAGCATGATACCCTGTGAGCTACCAACCAGAAGATTGAACAGCTGGATGGGCTGCACGCTCTCTGCTCATGCTGGGAAGTGAACCAGGGGGCCAGTGGACAGAGGTCAACAACACTTCTGATACACCAATGAAGCATGTTTTAGATCACTGCTGAGGGACCTAGTTGTTTAGAGGATAGTGACATTGAAGAGGAAGCATTGTGGACACCTACATTGCGATGCTGAGAATGAAGAAGGTTCATCAACGAAGAGGGTCATTA
Source organism: Panulirus ornatus (assembly GCF_036320965.1). Lineage (NCBI taxonomy): Eukaryota > Metazoa > Arthropoda > Malacostraca > Decapoda > Palinuridae > Panulirus > Panulirus ornatus. Next base: position 2,203,843 of record NC_092229.1, read on the forward strand.
TGTTATTTGAGCTTTTTCCTTAGCCAGATCTGATCTCTTGTGGAGCATTTATGACAGGGAAAGGACCAAGGTAGTATCATGCTTCCATTCTGAGTACCAGAACTGTGAAATCCTAACTGTTTCTTCAAATACCTGAAATATGTGTTGAGCTTTGCATAGGTGAGTTCTACTCATCTTGTCTGCCCCATCACCAGTGGGAGCATGCTGTGACTTTCCTCTGCAATGGAAGAGGATAAATAAATAACAGCTCTGCTATTTCCAGGAGTTTAAACCTCACAGTTAGATAGGCCACTGGGAGGATGCTACCATAGATAGCATGATCATACAGGTTGACTCTAAAGCCTCGCTGCATTTCTCCAGTGCACATTACAAGGTGAGCTTCGTAGTATAATGGGGTTCCATCTCTGGATCAAGAGATAGAAAGCAGGAGGCAAAAGTAAGAAAATTAAATGCAGGCAAAGGTAAACCACCCTTCCTTAACTACCAAAATAAGGATGAAAATAAAATTGGACACAGTAAAATCAGTAGGTCCATATAATTTTTATAACTGACTGAGATAGGAAAATTCATCAATAATCAAGGTAAGAAATTGTAGAAGTTAAACCCATTTAAATCACAACCTTCCCTAACAGATAAAAGCACATAAACCATTGGAAAGATGGATCAGTCCCAAAGAAAAACTTAAAACAAATGGAAACCAGAAGATACTGTACAATCTGCAGGAAACCACTTGGAAAGGAAGCAGTCTGAGATTGGAACCCTTATGCAATTCAACAGTCTAGAGCAAAGTGCAAGGTGAGGGAACAGTCTGAAGAATCATCATTATGAAAAAGAAATAGTCTAAGGTTAGAACTATTAGGCAGGGGAAATGGATCAAAGTATGAACATTCAAGCAAGATAACATTTTAAAGACTTGCTATGCAAGGTAACAGTCCGGATTATAAATCATTACCACGTATATCTACATGAGCCTGATGACTCTTCCATTCGTATATTTATGCACAGTTTCGTACCTCTCTTTCAAGGTTGACTGCTGAGCCTGAGTGGTTTCTGAGGTGGCAGTGATCAGGAATTTTTCTCCACAGTCAATCATCTTCCAAACATGCTAATACTGGCACATTCTCATAAGTTTGAAAATGAGTAGCTTTTAGCTAGATTTAGAGGACCAGGCAGGAGATGAACTTGAATTACTTTGAGAATGATATGTTATCAGATCATGTGGAAAGTGGTTTTAAAAACACCCTCTTCAAGCATCAAAAGACAACCACGATGAGGCAGTAAAACAAGCTTCTGGCACAAGTGAAAGCAGTGTTGCCAGTGTGCAATGGCATCTGAGTAGTACAGCTGGTAATTTTACTAACTTTTATAATTTTGCTGTTATGAAATTATTTTCCATGAATCATACTGATTTCAAAAAGTTATTGTATTACATAAAACAATAATAAACTAATAATTTTTTGGTGCAGGTAAAATAAAAAATAAAATATGCATAGAGATTCACTTGACACTGAAATATCAACAAAATTTAAATTGTCAGCTATCTGAGTAATAACATTTAACCAAGTATAATTAAGAAATTCTATTCATAGTTATATAAATATTTTTTAAATTTTATGGCAAAATAGATTTTCAACCTAGAGTGAAAAATATTAAGTTCACACAGGGTGGAAAGGAAATCAAACTAAATGGTTCAGGGGGTAACCAAGAGACTTACCTGTGGTGTAAGCCTCTGAGCATGGGAATGCTATAAAGAAGTGCTACATAAACTGTTTATAGACAATTCCTTGTAAACCTTCCCAAAGGCTTTCAAGCAAAACATAAAACTAATACAAAATATATTTGTAAGACTCATTTTGGTGTATCAGCGTACGCAACTACTGCTAGTGAGAAACACCAAAAATCAATATTTTTACAGAAATATCTTTAGGACCTCTCCATTTAATGTTAAAAACATGGAAAGATAGAAAATTCTTTTCTTAAACATTTTCAGATGGATGAGTTCCAAGATGCATATGGTAATTAATGGAGTGAGGAAGGGAAGATATTTTTCTCCCATTGCATATTTTGTAATCTTACATTGTATTGTTCTGAAAAACAGGATAAAGGCACTTATGACACAAAGGAAAGACTAGATTTCTCTAAATCATAAATATAAACTGCTAAAGCACTACTACAGAAGGCAAGATGCTTTGCAGTAGGAAGGTAAATGGAGCTGCCAACAGATAACATTACAGTCACACTCAACAGCAATAGTCCCAAAAATAAAAGGCACAGAAAAAGAATAACAAATATACCCTTGTGAAAACACTCTGAAGATCAAATTTACATTGATAAATGCTCTCACATGCATAATAGGGAGTAAAAATAATATGCCTGCTATTATGAAGAAACCAGATTCGTAAGGGCCCTATATGTATAAAAACCTTTGCTAGGGAGAACAACCCAACAATTGATTCCCCTTAATATAAAAACTATGCAATGATAAATTATTTTTAGTTTGATGAAGAGGTCTGATGAACTGTACATGACAAAAAAGGGGCACAAAATGGAAACACGAGCCAAAAGCTGCTGCTAAGTAGGTAGTAGTGACTGATTTGGCTGTGTATGCTAAATCTGGATTTCAGCCAGACTTTTTTTTTTCCTTAAAAGGAGATCATAGCAAGCAGTTCCAAGTGACCCTGTTCTTAGGGATGTATGACTACCCACATGTTATTAGGATCTGACCAATTAGTCCCAAAAAGAGCAGGGATATCATTTCCCTTGCTCGCAACTCAAATCCTCCTGTTAAGAAGAACATTTAAGTAACTGCAAGGGAGTATCAAAGAAAAGTGATAAAATCAAGGCATAAGATTGATGCCTCATATGTCAAAGTTATAAAGATTATGCATTTTGAATTACTAAAGAGCTGAGCTTAATGTTCTTTAAGACAAACTGAATATTTATCATGATTTACAAGTCACAAACTGAATTCAAACAATAATTCTGAGATTAAATATACCTCTCACAAGTCATATGTTCATACAACCAAGTATAAAAGCGGTAATTACAGTAAGCAATCAAGCAATTATTATTTCTCTGCCAAAAAGATTAAGAACTTTTTTTATGTTTCATACCTAACCCTAACCTTCATTACTGAGCACAATTTTCACTCTTTTCTCTGCAGTATTTTGAATCTTATTATAAATTTAAATGCTTACTTCTAATTCAGGACTACATCACTACTAAATACACTGATAAGCTTACCACTGAAGGGAAAACATTCTTATGGAATAAATTTGCATGGGCATATCTTTGATAAGAATGAATCTGATTCATGAAGAATTTAGGATACAATATATTCATATGTACAGTCAACTATGTTCATAGATTTTTCTACACATCCAATAGGTGAACCTGAGGCATGCAAAATGAAAGATATTTTGATTACAATAACCATTCAGTTCGCTCATTTGGCTTCCATTTTCTGATTAGCCAAAACTTTTACTAGAACCTTGACCTATAGTCACAAACAGCATTTTGTAGAGAATTTACATATCAAAGTCCTACTGGCATCACCAAACTGTTGGCATCTCTGTACATCTTCACTCAAATACACTTCTGAAGGAATACTGCACCTCCAGAAATAGACAAGTCTAAGAAATAACAAATCATGATCTTCAAGCTTTTCATTGATAACTTGGATGACTTGCAAAGGTTTATATTTCAGAGATACGAGCAGTTCTGCAGGACAGCTAAAATCCTAAAAAATTAGGTAGCTTTAATATTATTTGCATAATCCCAAGTTTATGTTAAACACTTTTGTTCTCCATTATCTGTCACATACTAGAAACTACCTAAAAAGTTGTAAACATCTAGTTGCAACAGGAACAAAAAATCTTAGAAATAAGAAAGCCTTTTTTATGTTACCTTCTTTGAATATACTATAGACATTAATATTATTGTATCTTTATAGGCAGTTACTATGAAGATGACTTTTAGGATCATTATTAGATATGGCCCTGTTCTTTGGTGACATAATTAATATGGCCGCGAAATAATTTTTTTGTAGCACCACACCTGCTTAGAGGTAAAAGTAACACCACTGTACTGAGCAGACCATTCTTCATATCTATACACATCAGTGTAGTTGGTTCTTTGTATTTGTACATTATTTCCCACATCTACCGCAAGGTAATCATTAAAGAACATGACTCCACCTAAGATACTGTGTTCCATGGAGACCAGTTTTGCAGAAAAGAGGAACTACTGTATCCCTAATGAAAGTTTGTTACAATTCATCAAAAAAGCCTACTGTCTATATAATCATAATAGTGAAGAAGAAATGCTGACCTCTGTTACCCACTAAAGCATCACTGAGGGAAAAGTAAAAGGATTGATCCTTTTCTAAATGATTCTTTTCTTTTGCTATGATATAATGCATTTATAATGGATGAAATTATGAAAATAATCAGTTGTTTCCTAAATCTGACTACTGTTATCAATTATACAATACTGAAATGGTTACTTTAGATTAATTTTCCACAAGCATTTTATGAATGCACATTTCTAAGACCGTTTGACAATAGCTGTAAGTTTTTGAAAGACAGAAAAATCTCTACCAGAAGCAGAGCCATTTATGAGTTTGTGAGAGGGAACTTCCTCAGTAAAGAGTTGGAAAACCATTTCATCCACCATGAGTGCAAACCCCCTATGACTATCAGAAACATAAAAGGCCAGTTGATGCTCATCCATAGGAACACAACAATCACACAGCAACCTCCTAAGGTATTTGATATTACAATGCAATTAGATACACTAATGCCAGGTGTACGGCCAATATCATCATTCGCTGACCACTAGTGTCTATACATTAAGACCATTATTGCCAAAAATCAAGATATGGTATTCTGAAAAAGGAAGAAAGAAAAGAAAAAATGCACTGCTGCTCATAGGGCTCTGCTTCCAGTAGTGATATGATTTTGTCATCCTTCAAATCTGACCTGTCTCACCTACATCAGGAGTTGTAAGAGAATCTGAGAGCATATCTATATGAAAGAGGAGCTAGTTAAAGAAAACCAGAGCAAAATTAAAGGACCAACCCTTGGAGACACTTTGACTCCTGCTCTGGAGCTATATTGAGGTATCACATTCAAAGAAGCTTGTCAAATGCTAATCTCATCCAACAAAAGGTTCCTTAAAAAAGTCAAGGTAAAAGTCTAACAGATGGCCCTAGTTGTGAAAGGAATACTGGTCCAACTCCTTAATCAAACCTGAAATGTTTATGTTCATAAAGGCATAAAGAACTCAGGATGATCAAACATGTTTTATATATTTTTCTGCAAAATAAAGTTTTAAGTATTGACTGGAAATAATGCAGCAATAAGAAAACAAGTTAATAAATTATGGTAAAAAAAAACTCCCAAAGACAACAAACCCACTATATTACAAGTACCTCTGCCCAGTTGAAGGTTATAAATTGAAGAAAAAAATATATAACTTACATCAGTATGACTGCTGCATCATTCAGCCGACACATAACAGTCCATCTTCAAAATGGAGGCCCCAAGCTGCATGTAACATCAACATAATGTAAATCTCACACCAGCATCTTATTGAAAGAAATACGGAAACATTGCCATGACCCTAAAAGACTACAGATAACAGAAGTCCTGTACATAAGAGAATATAACCCCTTCATAAACCAACAAAGCACAGGAGAAGCTAGGGCCATACAGATATTTTCAACCATACCTAAGGAGAAGCTAGGGCCATACAGATATTTTCAACCATACCTCAGGAGAAGCTAGGGCCATACAGATATTTTCAACCATACCTCAGACGACCCAAGTCTTTACCTCCACATGACTCCTCAAGTTCGACCCCCTACAAACCACACGAACTTCAAAGGTCCTCAAATCAAGATATTACCTACATCACAAATCTTATATATATATTTTTCATATTATTCACCATTTCCCGCGTTAGCAAGGTAGCGTTAACAACAGAGGACTGGGCCTGAGAGGGAATATCCTCACCTGGCCCCCTTCTCTGTTCCTTCTTTTGGAAAATTAAAAAAAAAAAAACGAGAGGGGAGGATTTCCAGCCACCCGCTCCCTCCCCTTTTAGTCGCCTTCTACGACACGCAGGGAATACGTGGGAAGTATTCTTTCTCCCCTATCCCCAGGGATAAATATATATATATATATATATATATATATATATATATATATATATATATATATATATATATATACATTTTTTTTCTTTTTTTTGCTTTGTCGGTCTCCCGCGTTTGCAAGGTAGCGCAAGGAAACAGACGAAAGAAATGGCCCAACCCACCCCCATACACATGTATATGCATACGTCCACACACGCAAATATACATACCTACACAGCTTTCCATGGTTTACCCCAGACGCTTCACATGCCCTGATTCAATCCACTGACAGCACGTCAACCCCGGTATACCACATCGATCCAATTCACTCTATTCCTTGCCCTCCTTTCACCCTCCTGCATGTTCAGGCCCCAATCACACAAAATCTTTTTCACCCCATCTTTCCACCTCCAATTTGGTCTCCCACTTCTCCTCGTTCCCTCCACCTCCGACACATATATCCTCTTGGTCAATCTTTCCTCACTCATTCTCTCCATGTGCCAAAACCATTTCAAAACACCCTCTTCTGCTCTCTTAACCACGCTCTTTTTATTTCCACACATCTCTCTTACCCTTATGTTACTTACTCGATCAAACCACCTCACACCACACATTGTCCTCAAACATCTCATTTCCAGCGCATCCATCCTCCTGCGCACCACTCTATCCATAGCCCACGCCTCGCAACCATACAACATTGTTGGAACCACTATTCCTTCAAACATACCCATTTTTGCTTTCCGAGATAATGTTCTCGACTTCCACACATTCTTCAAGGCTCCCAGAATTTTCGCCCCCTCGCCCATCCTATGATCCACTTCCGCTTCCATGGTTCCATCCGCTGCCAGATCCACTCCCAGATATCTAAAACACTTTACTTCCTCCAGTTTTTCTCCATTCAAACTCACCTCCCAATTGACTTGACCCTCAACCCTACTGTACCTAATAACCTTGCTCTTATTCACATTTACTCTTAACTTTCTTCTTTCACACTCTTTACCAAACTCAGTCACCAGCTTCTGCAGTTTCTCACATGAATCAGCTACCAGTGCTGTATCATCAGCGAACAACAACTGACTCACTTCCCAAGCTCTCTCATCCCCAACAGACTTCATACTTGCCCCTCTTTCCAAAACTCTTGCATTCACCTCCCTAACAACCCCATCCATAAACAAATTAAACAACCATGGAGACATCACACACCCCTATCGCAAACCTACATTCACTGTATATATATATATATATATATATATATATATATATATATATATATATATATATATATATATATATTACTTCAAGATGTGATCCATCACTAGTTCTTTCTTTTTATATTGTATTTTATTTATTTTGCTTTGTCGCTGTCTCCCGCGTTAGCGAGGTAGCGCAGGGAAACAGACGAAAGAATGGCCCAACCCACCCACATACACATGTATATACATACATGTCCACACACGTAAAATATACATACCTATACATCTCAATGTACATATATATATACACAGACAGACATATACATATATACACATGTACATAATTCATACTGTCTGCCTTTCTTTATTCCCATCATCACCTCGCCACACATGGAATAACAACACCCTCCCACCTCATGTGTGCGAGGTAGCGCTAGGAAAAGACAACAAAGGGCCCCATTCGTTCACACTCAGTCTCTAGCTGTCATGTAATAATGCACCGAAACCACAGCTCCCTTTCCACATCCAGGCCCCACACAACTTCCATGGTTTACCCCAGACGCTTCACATGCCCTGGTTCAATCCATTGACAGCACGTCGACCCCGGTATACCACATTGTTCCAATTCACTCTATTCCTTGCACGCCTTTCACCTTCCTGCATGTTCAGGCCCCGATCACTCAAAATCTTTTCCACTATATCTTTCCACCTCCAAATTGGTCTCCCACTTCTCCTTGTTCCCTCCTTCTCCGACACATATATCCTCTTGGTCAATCTTTCCTCACTCATTCTCTCCATGTGCCCAAACCATTTCAAAACACCCTCTTCTGCTCTCTCAACCACACTCTTTTTATTTCCACACATCTCTCTTACCCTTACATTACTTACTCGATCAAACCACCTCACACCACATATTGTCCTCAAGCATCTCATTTCCAGCACATCCACCCTCCTGCGCACAACTCTATCCATAGCCCACGCCTCGCAACCATACATCATTGTTGGAACCACTATTCCTTCAAACATACCCATTTTTGCTTTCCAAGATAATGTTCTCGACTTCCAAACATTCTTCAAGGCTCCCAGAATTTTCAACCCCTCCCCCACCCTATGATTCACTTCCACTTCCATGGTTCCATCCGCTGCCAGATCCACTCCCAGATATCTAAAACACTTTACTTCCTCCAGTTTTTCTCCATTCAAACTTACCTCCCAATTGACTTGACCCTCAACCCTACTGTACCTAATTACCTTGCTCTTTTTCACATTTACTCTTAACTTTCTTCTTTCACACACTTTACCAAACTCAGTCACCAGCTTCTGCAGTTTCTCACATGAATCAGTCACCAGTGCTGTATCATCAGCAAACAACTGACTCACTTCCCAAGCTCTCTCATCCACAACAGACTGCATACTTGCCCCTCTTTCCAAAACTCTTGCATTCACCTCCCTAACAACCCCATCCATAAACAAATTAAACAACCATGGAGACATCACACACCCCTGCCGCAACCCTACATTCACTGAGAACCAATCACTTTCATCTCTTCCTACACATACACATGCCTTACATCCTCAATAAAAACTTTTCACTGCTTCTAACAACTTGCCTCCCACACCATATATTCTTAATACCTTCCACAGAGCATCTCTATCAACTCTATCATATGCCTTCTCCAGATCCATAAATGCTACATACAAATCCATTTGCTTTTCTAAGTATTTCTCACATACATTCTTCAAAGCAAACACCTGATCCACACATCCTCTACCACTTCTGAAACCACACTGCTCTTCCCCAATCTGATGCTCTGTACATGCCTTCACCCTCTCAATCAATACCCTCCCATATAATTTCCCAGGAATACTCAACAAACTTATACCTCTGTAATTTGAGCACTCACTCTTATCCCCTTTGCCTTGGTACAATGGCACTATGCAAGCATTCTGCCAATCCTCAGGCACCTCACCATGAATCATACATACATTAAATAACCTTACCAACCAGTCAACAATACAGTCACCCCCTTTTTTAATAAATTCCACTGCAATACCATCCAAACCTGCTGCCTTGCCGGCTTTCATCTTCCATAAAGCATTTACTACCTCTTCTCTGTTTACCAAATCATTTTCCCTAACCCTCTCACTTTGCACACCATCTCGACCAAAACACCCTATATCTGCCACTCTATCTTTTATATTGTGTTGTATCATTTATCATCAGTTTGATGGAGCAGTGTTTGTGGGTCAAAAATGCTTCATGTATTTCAAATATAAAGTGAAAATTAATAAGACATTTAACTCATACTTTATCTGATGAAACAAAATGTTTTGAGAAAAACTTGCAAAACTAAGAAAAAGCCAGTTAATATCAAATATGCACTAGTTGTCAACAGTGTATAAAATAAAATATTCTGCCCAGTGTGGTTTCAGAAGTGGTAGAGGATGTGTGGATCAAGTGTTCTCTTTGAAAAATGTGTGAGAAATACTTTTAGAAAAATAGATGGGATGGTATGTGGCATTCATGGATCTGGAGAATACATATGATAGGGTTGATAGAGATGCTTTGTGGAAGGTCTTAAGAGTATATAGTGTGGGAGGTATGCAGCTAGAAGCAGTGGGGAGTGTTTATCAAGGATGTAAGGCATGTGTACGAGCAGGAAGAGGGGAGAGTGATTGGTTCCCACTGAAAGTCAGTCTGTGGCAGGGTTGTGTGATGTCCCCATGGTTGTTTCATTTTTTTATGGATAGGGTGGTTAGAGAAGAAAAGGCAAGAGTTTTGGAGAGAGGGGCAAGTATGCAGACTGTTGAGAATGAGAGGGCCTGGGAAGTGAGTCAGTTACTGTTTGCTGATGATATAGCAGTGGCAGATTCGAGTGAGAATCTGCAGAAGTTGGTGACTGAGTTTGGAAGACTATGAGAAAGAAAGATGAGAGTGAATGTAAATAAAAGCAGGATTATTAGGTACAGTAGGGTTGAGGGACAAGTTAGTTGGCGTGTGAGTTTGAGCAGACAAAAATTGGAGGAAGTGAAGTGTTTTAGATATCTGGTAGTGGACACGGCAGCCAGTGGAACCATGGAAATGGAAGTGAGTCATAGAGTGGGGGAAGAAGCAAAGGTTCTGGAAATACTAAATGTGTGGGGAAAGAGAATGTTATTTGGGAGAGCAAAAATGGGTAGTTTGAAGGAACAGTAGTCCTGATATTATTATGGATGTGAGGCAGGGGCTACAGATAAGGTTGTGTGGAGGAGGGCTGCTGTTGGAAATGAAAAGTCTAAGGAAAATATGTGTTGTGAAGTGGTTTGATGAGTAAGAAATGTGTGGTAATAAGAAGAGTGTGGCTGAGAAAGCTAAAGAGGGTGTGCTAAAATGGTTAGGACATTTAGAGAGAATGACTGAGGAAAGGTTGAGAAAGAGGATATATGTATCAGAAGTGGAGGGAACAAGAAGAATGGGGTGATCAATTTGAAGACAGAAGGATGGAGAGAGAAACATTTTGAGCAATCAGGGCCTGAACATGCAGGAAAGTGAAACAAAGTGAATTAGAACTATAAGGTATACACCGGGGTCAACGTGCTGTAAACTGACTGAACCAGGACATGTGAAGCATCTGGAATAAATCATGGAAAGGTCTGTGGGGCCTGGATGTACATAGGGAGCTGTGGTTTCCATGCATTACATATGACAGCTATAAAATGGACACGAGTGGATGTGGCCTTTCTTTATCTGTTCGTGGCACTAACTCGCCAACTTGGGAAACAGCAAACAAGTATGAAAAAAGTAATAATAATAATCGAAACAGCAACAATAACTAATGCATGAAGAGATCAACCATACATGCTTCCTTAGCACAACTAATTTTGAACCTCTTCTAATTCATCAATTTCCAGTTTGACTTTCACAATGAATTTCATTCTCATGTATCACCACTTCATGCTTTTGTATTTCTTCTTGCTCACTTTCCTAAGTACATCATGATCATAGTGTCTTAAAATTTCACTGTAAATCTCAATCTGTCATTTCCCAGAAGTATATGAAAAAAATTATTTAGAGTTCAAGCTGGAATATAATCTAAAGTACTTTCAAATCCATTGCAGAAAATACAAGCATTTCTGGATATCACAGTTACATTTGCCCTATCCCTTGAATATGTTATTTTCTTTCATAAAATCTCAGTTTTCGTACTTTAGCAAGGTAGCATCAGGAAATTAGCCCTTATTGAGAAAAATCCTTGCTCTACCCCTAATTTTAGAAAGTAATAATACAATATAAAATATTTCCAACCCACTGCACCTGCTTCTCTAAGTAACCTTCTACAAAATGCAAAGATACAAAAGTAGTATTCTTTCAACCTTGTTCACATGGATAAAAAAGGCAGAGAGATGGTGTATCATACATTACTTCAAAAACAAAAAATGATCAAATGCAAAATTTGTCATTCTTTTGTAAAAATAATTGAACAGTCTGCCTGACAAATGCAGATCATGCAGTATGTAGGTAGTATAACGTCAAAAAAACCATTAATTTCGTGATAAGATATATATAACATGTAGACCACATATGCACAGCTCCCTCATAGTTGATGTATATCATAAAAGAAGTGGCTCTATATGAGTAGCCAAAAGATGATGAAATGCAAAGCAAACACATCTTGAGATGAAGAAAAAACAAAGATAAAAAAATGCAATACTGAATACTATAAATATTGAAGAAATCAAACAAGGGAAAGAGGTGACAATGGGATGACCTAGAAGATAATGAGAAGTCAAGGAGAGATTAAATGGGAATGCAGATGATACAAAATATTAAAATTTACTGACACGAATGATGGAAAGCAACAATGAGCAACTGAAAGAGGATGATGAAAATACCTATTAAACTGCATGATACAAAAGGGTATAGATGCATATCTAATGAGCATATATATGAATATATATATGGTGTGAGGTGAGCTGCTAGAAGCAGTGATGGTTTTATCAACAGTGTAAGGCACGAGCACAAGTAGGAAAAGAGGAGAGTGATTGGTTTCCAGTGAAAGTCAGACTGCAGAGGGGGTGTGTGATGTCCCCATGGTTGTTTAATTTGTTCATAGATGGGTTGATTTGGTAAGTAAATGCAAGAGTTTTAGGGAGAGGAGCGAGTAAGAAGTCTGTTGGGATGAGAGGTATCGGAAGTGAGTCAGTTGTTGTTCGCGGATGATACAGCACTGGTGGCTCATTCAAGTGGGAAACTGCAGAAGTTGGTGACTGAGTTTGGAAAAGTGTGTTAAAGGAAAAAGTTGAGAGTAAATGTGAATAAGAGCAAGAATATTAGGTTCAGCAGGGCTGAGGGACAAGTTAGTTGGGAGGTGCATTTGAATGGAGAAAACTGGAGGAAGTGAAGTGTTTCAGATATCTGGGAGTGGACTTAGCAGCGAATGGAACCATGGAAGTGGATGTGAGTCATATGGTGGGAAGGGGGTGAAGGTTTTGGGAGTAATAAAGAATGTATTGAAAGAATGCTATCTGGGAGAGTAAAAATGGGCATATTTGAAGGAATAGTAGTTCCACCAACATTATATGGTTGCAAGGCATCAGCTATAGATATGGTTGTACAGTGGAGGGTGGATGTGTTGGGAATGAAATGTCTGAGGACAATATATGATGTGAGGTGGTTCAATCGAGAAAGTAATGAAACAGTAAGAGAGATGTGTGGCAATAAAAAGAGTGTGTTTGAGAGAGCAAAAGAGGGTGTGCTGAAATGGTGTGGACATATGGAGAGAATGAGTGAGGAAAGGTTGAAAAAGAGGATATATGTGTAGAGGTGGAGGGAACAAGGAGAAGCCTGAGACCACACTGGAGGTGGAAGGATGGAATGAAATAAAATTATGAGCAATTGGGGCCTGAACATTCAGGAGGGTGAGACACATGCAAGGAATAGGGTGAACTGGAATGAAGTGATATACCAGGGTCGACAGGCTGTCAATGGACTGAACCAGGGCATGTGAAACGTCTGGGGTAAACCATGGAAAGCTCTTAGGGGCCAGGATGAGGATAGGGATCTGTGGTTTTGGTGCATTACACATGGCAGCTAGAGACTGAGTGTGAACGAATGTGGCTTTTTTTTGTGTTTTTCTGGTGTTACCTCGCTGATGCAGGGGGTGGTGATGCTGTTTCCAGTGGGATGGGGTGGCACTGAGAATGGATGAAGGCAAGCAAGTATGAATATGTACGTGTGTATAAATGTATATATCTATGTATTTGTATGTGTATGTGTATATGTTGATAGGTATATGTGCATGTATGTATGTATGTGTGTATATGAATGGATGGGTCTTTCTTCATCTGTCTCCTGGCACTACCTCACTGACACAGTAAATGGCGATCAAGTATAACAATATAATAAAATAAAATACTACTTTGGAAGTTCTAATGCTAAGGGTTAAGACAAAAAAGAGAACTGTAATTACAGACCCAAAGACCTATGTTCCTATCATGATAAATACCGTGAATGTGAATGGACAGATGTAGGTAGTAGCTGAAAGGCAGCCAAGGACCAGAAAGGTATATTACCAAAAATACCCACCTGGGTATTGGGAGGGTTAGTGACAGCTGTGTAGTGATCCAGCACTTCAGTGGTTGTCAAGTTGCACTCCTCTGACCCAGGTAGCTATCTTGTCTTTTCTTTAAGCCTTACCCACACGTGGACTACTGGCATTCTGTCCACAAACATACAGTCTCTGTCACACACAACACTTTACAACACTTAACTCACACAACTCATTCTCTGTAACTCTTGATTTTCCTGTGGGAAGCGCTATGCACTAACTCTGCCTTTTGGCAAAATCATAAGAGAAATAGATGGTGGTAGTAGGTAGGAACATTCTGGCAGGAGCATTACGTAAAAACCGTAGTTGGAAGAGGTAAGTAGGAACATTAGACAAGAGAATTGGATAGAAGTAGTCAGTAGGAACATTAGGTAGAAGCCTCTGCCAGGGGCCTGTTAAGGGTGAGGCACCAATGGATAAGAAGCAGCACTGGAGTCCACTAGCTATAGAGACTCTACTGCTGTGGCCACTCTTGAAAGAAGTTCCAGGAGAGAACAGGCATCAGAGATATAGTAGAAAGATAGACAGTTTAATGAAGAGAGATAATAAATTAAAAAGATGTTTGCTACCATCATGACAAATATTGAGGATATAACTGGAGTGAGTACTATAGATTTTTACATTTACCTGGAATAAGAGTAACACAAGTATACAGAAACGGCAATGAGAAGACCAGAATATAAAGAAATTAGGTTAATGATAATGAATAGGACAAAAATAAACATGAAAAAGAGGTTTCACAAAGCTGTAGACAAAATGAAATACATAAAAGGATGGATCAAAGGAACAGAGGAAGACATAAAGACTGACAGAAGAAGGGGATGGATATTAGAACAAATTACAATATAAATTAATATCAAATTTGAGTAAGGTATACCCTGGTAAAAACTAGTAGTAGGGATGACATACAAAATGGGAATAAGTGAGACAAAAGTACACCTGAGAGGACACACAGCTCCAGATTTATAATTAATGACTCATAAATATAAAGAGACGAAGAAAGAGAAAACAAATGTCAGGAAACTGTGGAATATATGATATCTAAATGTACATAAGATAAAGAAGCATCTTGCCAGTTTTTGTGTGAATTAATAGGACAACACAAATGAAGGATTTACAGAAATGCCCAGTGGTCTGGCCTCGAATTGGCAGCAAAGCTTTCATGATCTTGTAATATATCTACAGCTAGCAACATTTCCTGGCATTTGCCATAATAAGTGTCATGTTGATTTCATACTTCAATGGAAACAACTAAAATGTGGGGGCCGCCATAATTATTAGGAATTCTGTCTCATGCATGCTTACCACCTCTGCCAAGACAACATGTCATATTGATAATTTCAAAACTCATCGGACCCATCCAGGAAGATACTTTTTTAATGTATGTACAAAGTATGATTACTGAAAACTCAAAAGTCACTTGTTTAATCATTTCATGTAAAAATTATCAAGCTGTGTGAGAAAGACGGCACTGAAAAGAATTATGGTACCATTTGTTAACACATCTAAACTATTGATCACCAGTTGAATATAGTAACTGTTTGACATGTCATGAATGTTTACTTCAGGCAATTAAATTTGGCAAGCAGTGTTTATACAAACACCAATCAACTTACTATTATCAGTATCCATATTGAGCACCAATATAATTCAACCAAATAACAAGTAGTACTAAAGAATTCCAAATTCAAAATGCTTCTCCCATCATAAGTACAACAAGGGCAGTCCATCCAGTAAATGGTCTACAGCCCTCCCCTCGCCCTGTTTTGTCATTGTAGTGTTCCCATATATACCCTGTTCTCTTGTACTCTCGTAGAATATTACTTATGACATTCTGCCGAAGACTTGTATATATCTCCTTTGCAAGATCTTGGTGAGGTCCATCTGTATTGCTGTAATAGTATAAAGCTCGTACAGCCAAGTAATTCATGTTGATCCAAATAGGACCCCGCCAATAAGGTGGATCATGCTTAGTGTTTCGTTTGTTATACAGAGGTGAATTCTTAGCTAAGGATCGCAGACCATAAGAAGTCCAGAGGAGATCTGGCCGCCGGAGATCATCAAGAACTTTCCCAAGTTTTGCTGAGTAAGGATCTATGATCTGAAGAAAGAAAGGAAAGAAACTCACATAACCAAAGGAGTCCACAAACCTTAACTTTGGATCTGTGTGAGCAATACGTCTCATTTCAGAATTGGGTGTCAATTGTTTTAATTCTACATCATCTGTGTGGAGACCATAGTCCATGTACCCATTTGCAGCATATGACCAATGTAGTGAATCAAGAACATTATTATCTGAGAGATATCTATATGCATCATCAAATCGGCTAGGATCCTTTTCGGTAAGTCTAGCAATATCAGCCATGAGACCTGAGGCTAAAGTCATCCAACACCTGAGGTCCAAGTGGCGTTCATCTGCAGTGGGATGGGATGCTCGAGGGTAATCATCAAGACCTGAGGTAAGAGTTTTTGGATTCAATTCTTGCACTGCTTTTGGATCTCGACCTCGCCATCTGTAAGTACCTGGAATGTCTCCAAACTGAGTTGTGTTAAACCAATTGTACCATGCTCTTAAACGTGGCCAAAGGTGACTAAGGTATTCATAGTCATCATCTGACAGTTCTTGCTTGAAACCAGCCATCATAGAGTGGAGAGTAAGGAGCAAGGTTGGAGGATTAGCATTTTTTCCTCTTTGAACAACAAACTCATCTGGAACTCTTGCACGTGCCTCCACACCCAAAATCTGCTCTCGGGGTATCCACCCATCCCAATTCATCAAATCAAACCAATGAGCTAATATATCCTGGGATATTTCTCGATCCCACTTTGAGATAAGTAGGTTATGGAAGCCTTCGTCCCAAAGAAAACCTCGGGGAAAGAAGCTACGTGATGGCACTGCTGTGTAAAGTGCAGCCTTCCAATAAGGGACTGGATCACTATTATACTCTCCAAGTACCTTGGAAGCACCATAAAAGTAACCAATGCCCCCAATCATGTTACTTAAAGCAGCTTTGGCAAAATCAATTTCTTCCTTATCAAATCCTTTAGCTTCCATGGAAAATTTTTTTTCAAAATCTACATGGAATTTTTTCTCATACTTTTCTATTTCTTCAGTTAGAGATTCACCCATCAGCATCCCAGGCCTTCTCACAACACTGTCACTCTCATATACTACTTCTATCTCAAATGGAACCTGTCCGGTAGCTTGATAAACCACAAAGTTGGGAAGTCGATCCGTATCTTCATGACTGAACATTTCTCCTGCGAGGCCAATATATTTATCCATTTCATTTTTCCCTTGGAAGACTCTTAAACTTTTGTACACAGTTTCTTTCAGCATGTGAAGCCCCATATGTTTAGTACTCAGTAAGTGATGATGTAGCACAATCCCAGAAGCATTCAGCACATGAAGATGAAAGCCTCCTACAGAGTCTGAGATACCCCTGACAGAGCCTAATGAATGACTTGTTCCAACTATGGGCTGCAGAACTGAATCTCCATCATCTGGGTCCAGTGCTACATAGTATAGAAGAGATGCCTGCCCACCTTCCTCTCTCCGAGTCTGTAAGGGGTTAAAAAATTCAAATAACAACATATATATTTCAGTGTTCCATACAGTCATAATATATAAATTATTTTCATAAATCCACAGAAAAACCTGGAAAAGCCATTCTATTTTAACGGGAACTGACATACATGCAATGTAATATATATATATATATCTTTTTCATATTTGATTACCATTCCCAGTGTTAGTGAGGTAGCACCACGAACAGATGAAGAAAGGCCACATCCACTTGCATCCATTCTCTAGCTGTCACGTATAATGCACAAAAACCACCAATCCATATCCACAAACAGGCCCCACAGACCTTTCCATGGTTTATCACAGATGCTTCATATGCCCTAATTCAATCCAGTATCAGCAAGTCTTCCCCAGCAAGCCACATTATTTCAATTCACTCTATCCCATGCCCATCTTTCACCCTCCTGCATGTTCAGGCCCCGATTGCTCAAAATCTTTTTCAATCATTTTTGTTTGCTGAGATGGCACAGACATCTCCAATTTGGTCTCCTCATTCTTCTTGTTCCCTACATTTCTAACACATATATATCCTCTTTGTCAACCTTTCCTCACTCATTCTCTCCATATCTTCAAACCATTTCAGCACACCTTCTACTCTCTCACCTACACTCTTTTTATTACAACACATCTCTTTTACTCTTTCATTACTTACTTGATCAAACTGTCACATTACATACTGTCCCAAACATTTCATTTTCAACACACCCATCCTCATCTGTACATTCTCATCTACAGCCCATGCCTTGTATTCATATATTGTTATTACTAGCAAACCTTCAAAAATATCTACTTTTGCCCTTCCAGATAATGACTACTTTCCATATATTCCTCAGTGCTTCTAGAACCATCATCCCCCACCCCTTACCTACACTATCACTGACTTCCACTAAGATGGTATCCATTTCCACAGCCAGGTATTCAAAACAGTCCAACTCCTTCATATTTTCTCCATTCAAACTCACACCCCAAATAACACATTTCTCTATACTGCTCAACCTAATAACCTTGCTTTTATTCAAATCTACTCTCAACTTCTTCCTTTCACACACTCTCCCAAACTCAGACATCAATTTCCTCAGTTTCTCACTTAAATCTGCCACTAGTGCTGCATTATCAGCAAACAATAACCGGCTCACTTACCTGTCCTCCTCACCCCTAACAAACTGCAAAGTCATTCCTCTCTCTAAGACCCTTGCATTTCCCTCCTTCACCATCCCATCCATAAACAAATTAAACAGCTATGGTAATGTCACACATCCCTACTACAGACCTCGTTCACCTGGAACCACTGATTCTCCTTTCTACCTACTTGCACACAAACCTTACAGTTTTGATGACAACTTTTCAGTAATTCTAGTAGCTTTCCTCCCTACCATATATTCATAAGAACTTCCAAAATACATCTGTATCAAGCCTACCATATGCTTCCTCCTTATCCATAAATACCACAAACAAATCCTTCTGTTTCAATAAGTATTTCTCACACACATTCTTTAAAGCAAACACCTGATCCACACATACTCTACCACACTGTTCCTTCCCAGTCTGCTGCTTTGTACATGCCTTCACCCTCTCAGTCACTACTCTCACATACAACTTACCAGATTTCTTTCTTTCAAACTTGTTTAATGTTTCTTGTGTTAGTGAGGTAGCATCACAAACATGAAAAAAAGGCCAATTCACTCATATCTGTTCTCCAGCTGTCATGTGTAATGCACCAAATCCACAACTTCCTATCCACAACCACACACTACAGACCTTTCCATGGTTTTCCAGGGTGCCTCACATGCAATGATTCAATATATTGACAGCAAGTAGCCAATTGTATACCATATTGATCTAATTCACTCAATGCCATCCATGCCATTCACCATCCTGCATATTCAAGCCACTTGCTTGCTTTGTCGCTGTCTCCCGCGTTAGCAAAAGGAAACAGACAAAAGAATGGCACAACCCACCCACATACACATGTATATACATACATGTCCACACACACAAATATACATAACTATACATCTCAGCGTATACATATATATACACACACAGACATATACATATATACACATGTACATAATTCATACTGTCTGCCTTTATTCATTCCCATCGCCACCCCGCCACACATGAAATAACAACCCCCTCCCCCCAAATGTGCGCGAGGTAACGCTAGGAAGACAACAAAGGCCACATTCATTCACACTCAGTCTCCAGCTGTCATGTAATAATGCACCGAAACCACAGCTCCCTTTCCACATCCAGGCCCCACACAACTTTCCATGGTTTACCCTAGATGCTTCACATGCCCTGGTTCAATCCACTGACAGCATGTCGGCCCAGGTATACCACATCGTTCCAATTCACTCTATTCCTTGCACGCCTTTCACCCTCCTGCATGTTCAGGCCCCGATCACTCAAAATCTTTTTCACTCCATCTTTCCACCTCCAATTTGGTCTCCCACTTCTCCTCGTTCCCTCCACCTCTGACACATATATCCTCTAGGTCAATCTTTCCTCACTCATTCTCTCCATGTGATCAAACCATTTCAAAACACCCTCTTCTGCTCTGTCAACCACACTCTTTTCATTACCACACATCTCTCTTACCCTATCATTACTTACTTGATCAAACCACCTCACACCATATATTGTCCTCAAACATCTCATTTCCAGCACATTCACCCTCCGCACAACTCTATCCATAGCCCACGCCTCGCAACCATACAACATTGTTGGAACCACTATTCCTTCAAACATACCCATTTTTGCTTTCCGAGATAATGTTCTCAACTGTTCAAGCCACAAGCACTCAAAACCCTTTGAACTCCATCCTCCCATCTCCAGTTTGGTCTCCCTCCCCCTCTCTCCTTTTCCCCTCCACCTCTCTGTGAACCTTTCCTTACTTATTCTCTCTAGCTGTCAAAACCATTTCAGCATTCCCTCCTCAGCTCTCTCAACCACACATTTCTTATTACCACATATTTCTCTTACCCTTTTATTACTTACTTGATCAAATCACTTCACACCACATATTGTCCTCAAATATTTAATTTCTAACAATTCCACACTTCTCTGCACATTCTCATCTATAGCCTCTCCCTTACAACCATGTAACAACACTGAGACTACTATGCCTTCAAACATAACCATTTTTGCCACCCAGATAACAACCTTTCTTTCCACACATTCCTTCATACTCCCAAGACCTTTGCTCCCATACCCACTCTATGACTTACTTCCACTTTCATGATTCCATTTGTTGTCATGTACACTCTCAAGTATCTAAAACACTATGCTTCCTCCAGATTTTCATTCAAACTCATACCCAAACTAACCTGTCCTTCTACCCTGCTAAACCTAATAACCTTGCCTTTCCTCACATTTACCCTCAATTTCGTTCTTTCACAATCTCTCCCAAACTCAGACCCCTCTTTCTGCAATTTTTCTCTTGAATCTGCCACCACTGCTGTGTCATCAGCAAACAACAACTGACTCATTACCCAGGCTCCCTCACACACTACAGACTGCATATATGGTGAGGAGGAGAGACACTAGAGGGAATTTGAAGTTTTATCAAGGATGTAAGGCATGGTGTACAAGAAGAGAGGAGAGTGAGTGGTTCCAAGAGAAGATTGTTCTGCAGTAGGGATAAGTGATGTCACTATGGCTGTTTAATATGTGTATGGAGGGAAATAAATGCAAGAGTTTTGGAGAAAGGGGGCAAACATGCAATCTTCTAGGGATGAGGGGGGCCTGGGAAGTGAGTCATTTGTTTTTTGTTGATGACAGAGCACTGGTGATAGATTCAAGTGAGACACTTCAGAAGTTGGTGACTGAGTATGGGAGGGTGTGAGAAAGGAGGAAGTTGAGAGCCAAGGTGAAAGATGTGCACACAATACAGTGAATTGGAATGATGTTATACAGGGGGTCATGTTTTCACTGCACTGAACCAGAACATGTGAAGTAGCCAGAGGAAACAATGGAAAGGTCTGTGGATTGGTGGATGTTGATTCAGTGCAATACACATGACAGATAGACAATGGATGTAAACGAACAAGTATGAAAGAAAAAAGATGTAAGTACAGACAGACATATAGCTATGACTATTGCTATTCATATTTATTGAAATGACAAATATGACAAGCATCATTTTACTCTAACTCTTGGAAAGTGTTGACAAGAAGAAACACACAAACACACACACACGCAAAAAAAAATCAAATCAAAATTTTCTATTTACCTTAGGCAAGACACTTATCCTAGCTGACCAGTCCCCTCCATGTTGTCCACCTGCCCTCTTTACAAAATTTGTGTGGAGAATTACATGCTTGTCTACAATGGTTTGTATACCTATATTGCGACCATCATGAACCTGCCAGCCATATTTGGGTAGGTCATCAGCTTGATCACACCAGTGCCTGTAAAAAGAGGACAAATAAAAAATAAACGCATTCAAATATGCTGTATATCTAAAAAGTTTAAACATAATATATTTTCTATGCTTGCTCATCTTGTGTTTAATGGAAAGTCATCCCCTCCTACATCAAGTTCTAAAAGCAAGAATGTAAGAGGAGTAAAATGAAGCTTTAATTTCTCTCTAAGACTCAGAACATGGTAAATCCTTGTTCACATGGATTATGAATGGCTAACACCAAAAGGTTGTCATCAAGGCTAATTGACTTTGCCATATTGAGTGTCCTTATAAAGCTCAGAAAACACAGAAAAGTTGTAGCAGCCTTAGTCTGATATCAAACTAAGAAGATGCAAACACTAACAGCAACAATGTCTGTTCTATGTATAAGGTCTTGCAAAACCAAGCCTGATGTCTGATAGGAATCAAAGTCATTTCGTGTACTTCTGCAGAGAGCTCCCATGCAGCCCGATATATGTGTAGTCTATGAAGTGTCAACTCCCAGGTGCTTGTGTCTCTTCCTCCTCTGGTATAGAAATGCTCAGTTTCTCCAGGCTGTAAAGTTGGAGTACATCTGGCAAGTAGAGACACCTGGGCAGCAGAGTGCTTTGAAATACTAACACAACTGTTTAAACAATGCTGTGTATACTGGGGTTTTGTTTAATGGACATAAAAAATATTCATTTAACAAATACAGCATATATAACGGTCAGTGAAATACAAAAATAAAAACTCCATCATAAAGTTCAGGAAAAAGAACCAGGGAATATATCTGCAGCCATCCTGGTTTACTTTTTCTAAGCTAGTTATATGCATCTCACCATAATTCAAGTCAGTTCACTCTTGGATGCTCTCTTTTTAGCTAACTTTTATGTGTATTTAGAGGACATTTCAATCCCATCATGTCTGGAAAACAACCTGCAAATGTTAGTGTTGATGAAGCATCCAAGGTGAATAGGAAAGATGCAAGTAATACTCAGGGTTGATGTAAACAAGTGTTAGGCATGTGTGGGTCAGCGGCTTGGATTAATTTCTTCTAATATTAAAAAGATACTTAATAACAGCAACAACATTAAAAAAAAACAGCCAATCCACCAAATCCTAAATCACCATGAATTTTTCCCACTCAAGGAGTAAGCCCCTGAAGAAGATGAAAAGCAGGCCAGGAAGGTACAGAAGTGCTATCAGAATTGTCAGAGCATGGCAGCAGTGATCAACACTGTATGCTCTGACAAAACGGTGAACATCTATCATAATCAGTTTCACAAGGGGTATATATTAACAATGTCTTTATTCTATCTGTCTATCTAGATCTCTGATGCCTGTTCCCTCTGAGAACTCTCATCAAGGGGGCAGCCACAGCAAAAGTCTCCACTTATCCCACTCCTGTGCCTCCCTAGCAAACACCATTCCATGCATTCTTCCCCATTTCTCTCCCTCCAGTACTCTTTCACTTCAATTTATCAATAAAACATAAACATAAAGTCTGCAGAGCCATTACTGTTGCAGAGGGAAGCCATTATACAGCACTTGCTTGTGTACGATCTGATACTGTCAGGAATGCATCTCCATAGACATGTTATAAATGCCCATTTTAACAGATTTTTTGCTTAACAGATATTCCTTAAGAATGCAGCTCATCCATTATAAGAGGTCTCTATGTAATATGTATACTTCTCTCCTCTAGCTACTAAAATCAGGGCAGCTTAAGGACATGAGTGATGAACAATATAAAACTTGTGAAAATTTTCATTATCCAAAACCTTGGAACATGGTCCAGACAGGCTTGTGCTACCCATACATTCAGCAAAGTAAAGTTGGGTAAAAGCTCACCTTTTATGGAATTCAATGGCCTGAAGACACAGAGTAACATACTGGAGAAGTTGGATTCTTAGGTGAAAAGATTGTTTATGTCCAATGATTAGGTTTTTGATCCACAAAGAAACTCATACTGGCAGACATATTTACAAAGACATTAGCATCTCAACCGTTAGTTTTAATTTCATGCATTTTCGCAAGTTCTTACATTCATTAAAGGTAAAAAATATCATCAGTGCTATGTTTAAGTCACAAATATTCATATATTGTTCTGTTTAAAAATCTACTGATCAGGTTAATTAATCTGATGCAAAGTAGGAAATTAACCATAAAAATTATATGGTGATGTTAGCATACCTAAGGGCCAGCATATTACTCTGGAAATGTCCAGGCACAAACCACATCAGACCTGTGACTATTGATGTTGGATGTCTTGTTCTTGTACCAAAGTAGATTCCAGGTCGATAAGTGCCCCAGTATCTCTCAGGTACTGCTAGTCCTGATTTTGTTATAACCTAAGAATAAAGGATAAAAGTTGAGAAAGAGACAAAAGAAATTATATACAATAATCCAATGTTCACCTGATTTCTTTACTATAGGTCTACTTTATGAAATTATCTGATACCATTTCAGTATCAGAGACAAGGAATACATTTACTGTAACATGTGAAAATGAAAACACAAAATGCACATGCTTGTGGAAAAGCAAGTAATATTTACTTATTCTCTAATAACTTACCTTTGGAGCAGATATAGGAGTATTGATTCTTGTTTCCATATATCCAACATATAAAAAGTATGCAACAACAAGTATAACTACTCCTGCAAAGGTCATGTATAGCAATGCAGGACACCAACTGTTGCCATCAGACCTCTGCCGTTGTTTTCTTTCTCTTCTGCTTGAGCGCTCTGACCGGCAAAGTGCTCGTGCATCATCAAGTAAAGCAAGGCCATGGAGGGTGTGCTCACTTGAGGGCAGCTGGCTTGCAGACATCTTCGCTCGACGTTGTCGTGCCATCTGCAAATTTTCAAACTATGAGTTTACGCAGTCAAAAAATGCTTCAAATTCAATGAGAATTGGCCAAAAACGCTTTGGTCAATTTGACTCCTATTAGCTTTCATTCTTATCCTTATTTGGGATTACGGGATGAAATGCATAAAGCTTTACACACTTAACTGCCGTATAACTGTAACAGAGTGAATAACAACAATCTCTGCATTGACAAGAATGCTTCACATGAATTCAATACATTTATTGAGCTGTCAGACAAAACTTGCCACTTTCATACATAATCTCTCTAACTGCACATTATTTCCAGTCATACACAATCTACCTCTGCCACTCATACTCTCTGACATGCTATGATGAACTCAATATCCAAACTTTCAATTACTCAGCAAGATGTATCAGCTACGATGCTGTATAGAAACATAAGAGATATGGAGGGGTAGGGATAGATATAAAGCGAGGAAGACATTACAAAAGAACAAATAAAAGGGGTAATAAAGCTCTTAAAAACTGGTAAAGCTGAGGGCATATATCAACACTTTTGAGAGCCCTACTGTCATCTGCTAGGTGAATGCAGGATGCAGCACCTAGTAATGACAGGCTCATAATTGTTTAAACACAACTTTAATCTGTTATATTGTTTCTATTTGTTCATCCATTTTTTCACATTTAATTGTTCTTAAAGTATATGATCATTATATAATATGATCATATAACTATCATATAATACATATCACGAAAGGCAAGTGTTTTTAGAAGGAGACAAGCGTGTGTCAGCAGTTTTGCTGCATGAGACCGAGTTTTAGTGATGGGTGATTTAAATGTGAAGGTGAGTAATGTGAGTAATGGGACATTCAGTGTTGTGAATGGAAATGGTGAAAAGCTTGTGGATTTGTGTACAGAAAAAAGACTGATGATTGGGAATACCTGGTTTAAAAAGAAAGATATACATATGTATGTGAGTAGGAGAGATGGTCAAAGGGAATTATTGGATTATGTGTTAATTAATAGGTGTGTAAAAGGGAGACATTTGGATGTTAATGTGCTGAAAGGGGCAGCTAGAAAGATGTCTGATCACCATCTTGTGGAGATGAAGGTGAAGATTTGTAGAGGTTTTCAAAAAAGAAGAGAGAGTGTTGGGGAGAAGAGAGTGGTGAAAGTAAGTGAGCTTGGAAAGGAGACTTGTGTGTACCAGGAGAGATTGAGGGCAGAATGGCAAAAGGTGAAGTCAAATGACAGGAGAGGAGTGGGTGAGGAATGGGATGTATTTAGGAAAGTAGTGATGGCTTGTGCAAAAGATGCATGTGGCATGAGAAAGGTGGGAGGTGGGCAGATTAGAAAGGGTAGTGAGTGGTGGGGTGAAGAAGTAAAGTTGTTAGTGAAATGGAAAAGAGAGGTGTTTGGTCAATACTCGCAAGGAAGGAGTGCAAATGATGGGGAGATGTATAAAAAAAAGTGGCAGGGGGTCAAGAGAAAGATACAAGGGGTGAAAAAGAGAGCAAATGAGAGCTGTGGTGAGAAAGTATCATTAAACTTTAGTGAGAATAAAAAGATGTCTTGGAAGGAGGTAAATAACGTGCATAAGACATGAGAACAAATGGGAACATCGGTGAAGGGGGTACGTGGGAAAGTTATAACAGGAAATGATGAAGCAAAACGTTTGGGATAACCATGGAAAGCTCTGTAGGGCCTGGATGTGGATAGGGAGCTCTGGTTTTGGTGCATCACATATGACAGCTAGAGACAGTGTGAACAAATGTGGCCTTTTCTCTGACTTCATGGCAGTACCTCGCTGAAGCAAGGAGTAGCAATGCTGTTTCCTGTGGGACGGGGTAGTGCCAGGAATGGATGAAGGCAAGCATTATAAATATGTACATGTGTATATACGTATATGTCTGTGTATAAGTATGTATATGTACATATATGTCTGTATGTTGGTATGTATATGTATGTACATGTGCATGTATGGGTGTTTACATGTATATATATATATTTCTTTTTTTTTTTTGCTTTGTCACTGTCTCCCGCGTTTGCGAGGTAGCGCAAGGAAACAGACGAAAGAAATGGCCCAACCCACCCCCATACACATGTATATACATACGTCCACACACGCAAATATACATACCTACACAGCTTTCCATGGTTTACCCCAGACGCTTCACATGCCTTGATTCAATCCACTGACAGCACGTCAACCCCGGTATACCACATCGCTCCAATTCACTCTATTCCTTGCCCTCCTTTCACCCTCCTGCATGTTCAGGCCCCGATCACACAAAATCTTTTTCACTCCATCTTTCCACCTCCAATTTGGTCTCCCACTTCTCCTCGTTCCCTCCACCTCCGACACATATATCCTCTTGGTCAATCTTTCCTCACTCATTCTCTCCATGTGCCCAAACCATTTCAAAACACCCTCTTCTGCTCTCTCAACCACGCTCTTTTTATTTCCACACATCTCTCTTACCCTTACGTTACTTACTCGATCCAACCACCTCACAATACACATTGTCCTCAAACATCTCATTTCCAGCACATCCATCCTCCTGCGCACAACTCTATCCATAGCCCACGCCTCGCAACCATACAACATTGTTGGAACCACTATTCCTTCAACCATACCCATTTTTGCTTTCCGAGATAATGTTCTCGACTTCCACACATTCTTCAAGGCTCCCAGGATTTTCGCCCCCTCCCCCACCCTATGATCCACTTCTGCTTCCATGGTTCCATCCGCTGCCAGATCCACTCCCAGATATCTAAAACACTTTACTTCCTCCAGTTTTTCTCCATTCAAACTTACCTCCCAACTGACTTGACCCTCAACCCTACTGTACCTAATAACCTTGCTCTTATTCACATGTACTCTTAACTTTCTTCTTTCACACACTTTACCAAACTCAGTCACCAGCTTGTGCAGTTTCTCACATGAATCAGCCACCAGCGCTGTATCATCAGCGAACAACAACTGACTCACTTCCCAAGCTCTCTCATCCCCAACAGACATCATACTTGCCCCTCTTTCCAAAACACTTGCATTTACCTCCCTAACAACCCCATCCATAAACAAATTAAACAACCATGGAGACATCACACACCCCTGCCGCAAACCTACATTCACTGAGAACCAATCACTTTCCTCTCTTCCTACACATACACATGCCTTACATCCTCGATAAAAACTTATATATATATATATATATATGTATATATATATATATATATATATATATATATATATATATATATATATATATATATATATATGAAGGAATAGTGGTTCCAACAATGTTGTATGGTTGCGAGGCGTGGGCTATGGATAGAGTTGTGCGCAGGAGGGTGGATGTGCTGGAAATGAGATGTTTGAGGACAATATGTGGTGTGAGGTGGTTTGATCGAGTAATTAATGTAAGGGTAAGAGAGATGTGTGGAAATAAAAAGAGCGTGGTTGAGAGAGCAGAAGAGGGTGTTTTGAAATGGTTTGGGCACATGGAGAGAATGAGTGAGGAAAGATTGACCAAGAGGATATATGTGTCGGAGGTAAAGGGAACGAGGAGAAGTGGGAGACCAAATTGGAGGTGGAAAGATGGAGTGAAAAAGATTTTGAGTGATCGGAGCCTGAACATGCAGGAGGGTGAAAGGCGGGCAAGGAATAGAGTGAATTGGATCGATGTGGTATACCGGGGTTGACGTGCTGTCAGTGGATTGAATCAGGGCATGTGAAGCGTCTGGGGTAAACCATGGAAAGTTGTGTGGGGCCTGGATGTGGAAAGGGAGCTGTGGTTTCGGGCATTATTGCATGACAGCTAGAGACTGAGTGTGAACGAATGGGGCCTTTGTTGTCTTTTCCTAGCGCTACACTCGCACACATGAGGGGGGAGGGGGATGGTATTCCATGTGTGGCGAGGTGGCAATGGAAATGAATAAAGACAGACAGTGTGAATTGTGTGCATGTGTATATATGTATGTGTCTGTGTGTGTATATATATGTGTACATTGAGATGTATGGGTATGTATATTTGTGTGTGCAGGAAACTACGACTGAGTATAAAAAAAATTTTGTTGCAAGTATCAGGTCTCATACAAGCCAGTGGTAATGAGCAGAAAGTTCAATCATAATTTCACCAAGTCCACAAATGGTGCAAAAAAGGTACTACTCATTACTATTTTAAGTGTATGAAAAATGTTGAGGTAAACTCACCAAACCAAATAACCTAACCTAACCTTGTAAAAAAATGCCACCTTGACCCTAGTCTCCCTTAACGTAAACCTGAGGTGGCACAAGGGAAATTCATGCTAATGTCAAGATTTTGGTTGGCAAAAATAATCACTATACCCACAACCAACAGAGGCGGCTTGACAAAACTTTGATGGCCTGTCATTCGATCTGAACCTCAAGGTTCAGGTCAGTGACTGAGTGGTCATGCCATGGTAAAAAGACGGGCCAGTTTACTTAAGAGTCGCACAGTCGGTATTTTTCCCTTTCTGGACATCCAGCGAATTTGGTCGTTAGGTCAGGTTTGGTTTGGTTGAAACTTTCCCAATGGATTTTGATGTTTTGTGAACGATTCTAACCTTCATTTCCTTCGCAAACAGATGTCCGCACCTTTATATTCAAAGCTCGTACTGTCGTGTAAAAGTTTAATCTAATAAAAATGAGACTGCACGGACCATATTTCCTCTCTCTTGTCTTATATGATCGCCTCACTCTGCTGAACAAACTTACTTTGGAAGCCAACCCTGAAACAGATCACTAATAAGCCCAGTCAACTTTGTAAACTATATACATCAACAATGTTTACAGTGTAATTTAAGGCAATCTCGTATATGTCAGCTGTTGTTGTTTTGACTGGCCATGACGTGTACCGGGGTCCAGAGTCACACTTCTCCCTCGCTCCGCTAGATGGCAGTGATAAAGGACGCGTTGCTATGGTGACCACTTGGAGGACATGACCCAATAATTTCGCATGACACAAGTATGTCACAGGTGCACCACTAGTCTGCCAATTTAACAATGGCTCTGTCTTCCTATGATGATAATTTTTACCTCAAGCTTTTAGGCTCACATTTTGACTTTTGTCTTCTTGAAAGTTTTTACGGCTTTCAAGATTCATTCACATCTTATAACGATGTGAATGGGTTTTCACTTTTTCTTTGCAAAACAGCTTAGGTTTCGTTGGATTCGGGTACGTTAGGTTAAGGGAGTTTCATGTTAACAATTAGAAACAGAAAATCTACATCAACTAGTACATATTGCAAGGGTTTAGTGAAATGTCAAAATCATTTTCGGTGTGATACGAATGTCAATTATTGCAATAACTTCCTACTACAATAAAATTACCATAAAATGCCAGATAAAGATAATATTAGTAAAAAGACCGCGAGAGATATAACCTATCTCCACGAATTCAGATAAAGCTTTGATAAAATGCAAAATCTTGGGTATATCTACTAAACAGTGTGGTTTCAGAAGTGGTAGAGGATGTGTGGATCAGGTGTTTGCTTTGAAGAATGTATGTGAGAAATACTTAGAAAAGCAAATGGATTTGTATGTAGCATTTATGGATCTGGAGAAGGCATATGATAGAGTTGATAGAGATGCTCTGTGGAAGGTATTAAGAATATATGGTGTGGAAGGAAAGTTGTTAGAAGCAGTGAAAAGTTTTTATCGAGGATGTAAGGCTTGTGTACGTGTAGGAAGAGAGGAAAGTGATTGGTTCTCAGTGAATGTAGGTTTGCGGCAGGGGTGTGTGATGTCTCCATGGTTGTTTAATTTGTTTATGGATGGGGTTGTTAGGGAGGTAAATGCAAGAGTTTTGGAAAGAGGGGCAAGTATGAAGTCTGTTGGGGATGAGAGAGCTTGGGAAGTGAGTCAGTTGTTGTTCGCTGATGATACAGCGCTGGTGGCTGATTCATGTGAGAAACTGCAGAAGCTGGTGACTGAGTTTGGTAAAGTGTGTGGAAGAAGAAAGTTAAGAGTAAATGTGAATAAGAGCAAGGTTATTAGGTACAGTAGGGTTGAGGGTCAAGTCAATTGGGAGGTGAGTTTGAATGGAGAAAAACTGGAGGAAGTGAAGTGTTTTAGATATCTGGGAGTGGATCTGGCAGCGGATGGAACCATGGAAGCGGAAGTGGATCATAGGGTGGGGGAGGGGGCGAAAATTCTGGGGGCCTTGAAGAATATGTGGAAGTCGAGAACATTATCTCGGAAAGCAAAAATGGGTATGTTTGAAGGAATAGTGGTTCCAACAATGTTGTATGGTTGCGAGGCGTGGGCTATGGATAGAGTTGTGCGCAGGAGGATGGATGTGCTGGAAATGAGATGTTTGAGGACAATGTGTGGTGTGAGGTGGTTTGATCGAGTGAGTAACGTAAGGGTAAGAGAGATGTGTGGAAATAAAAAGAGCGTGGTTGAGAGAGCAGAAGAGGGTGTTTTGAAGTGGTTTGGGCACATGGAGAGGATGAGTGAGGAAAGATTGACCAAGAGGATATATGTGTCGGAGGTGGAGGGAACAAGGAGAAGAGGGAGACCAAATTGGAGGTGGAAAGATGGAGTGAAAAAGATTTTGTGTGATCGGGGCCTGAACATGCAGGAGGGTGAAAGGAGGGCAAGGAATAGAGTGAATTGGAGCGATGTGGTATACCGGGGTTGACGTGCTGTCAGTGGATTGAATCAAGGCATGTGAAGCGTCTGGGGTAAGCCATGGAAGGCTGTGTAGGTATGTATATTTGCGTGTGTGGACGTATGTATATACATGTGTATGGGGGGGGGGGGGGGTGGGCCATTTCTTTCGTCTGTTTCCTTGCGCTACCTCGCAAACGCGAGAGACAGCGACAAAGTATAATAAAAAAAAAATAATCTACTAAACAGGAATGTCCTCTTCCAAAGGTGAATCTAATGTAAATATAGCAATAATACATCTTACTACCCAAACACATGAATTCAATCAACACATCTGCATCTAATGTTTCAAAGTGAAAGATCAACTAAGCAGCAGGAATATCTTATAGTCATATTTTTATGTTAAGGGATTTTAAGCTTGGATAATATAAAAAAAAAAAATGCCCTTCATAATGCTAATTCTAAAATTCGGAGAGGAGACACCTGCCTGAATTATAAGAATCATGCTGAATTTACAGATAGCTGTATTGCACATATCTCATTTCCTTCTTTACTGCTAGTCCTACAGCTACTACAACTACTGCTATTATAATTTTCATCATTATTATCAGTAATACTATTATTATCATTATTATTATTATTATCATTATTATTATCATTATTATTATTATTATCATCATCATCATTATTATTATTATTATTATTATTATTATTATTATTATTATTGTTATTATTATTATTTTTTTTTTTTTTTTTTTTTTTCCAAAAGAAGGAACAGAGAATTGGGCCAGGTGAGGGTATTCCCTCAAAGGCCCAGTCCTCTGTTCTTAATGCTACCTCGCTAATGCGGGAAATGGCGAATAGTATAAAAGAAGAAAGAAAAATTATTATTATTATTATTATTATTAATGGCCAACATTGCACAAATTATTGCCTTTTCTGATGCAAGGAAAATTGGAACAAATGAGAAAAAGATGGTAAATAAGTTGGTGCCCAGATGTTTGTAGACCCTTATACTTAAGGTAGAGTAGTTTTAAGAACAGGAAAAGAATAAAGAAACTATTCCGCACTTCCCTATTTAGGAAGGAATGATCACAACGGAGAGATACAAGAAAGAAATATGTCAGCTGATACACAAAGAATAGACGTAGCTAAGACGCCATTTGATAAACACGTGATTGTCCAAGAAAGACAACGAGCGTATCATAAACTTATTATGTGGACAAGAAGGGGAAATGTTTACAAATTTCATCAACAATTAAGTTATCCAATTTGTATAGAACTTCACTAATATTAAGAATTTAATTCTTTGTGTATCTAATAATAGAAGATTCAATGATATTTCTCGTCATACTGGAGTTAGAGTTAATAACTGAGAAGGCATTACTCCAGTCAATACAATGACCGTAGCTTTTAACGAGATTAAACAAGGCATTTGATTCTTGTCCTGTTCTTATACTATATTCATGTTGCTTAAGTTTAACAGAAAGATCTTTACTAATCTGGCCAAAAAAAAAAGAATTATCACAATTACTACGTGGCACTTTATAGATGCATGCATGCATGTATCGGTAACTGTTGAGCATTATGATATATTTTCCATGATTACTTCAAGTACAGAAGTGTTTGAATATTTCATCTTTCAATTTTGAGTTAAAAAATTCCCTGAACTATTACTTTCAATTTTTGATATTTGTGCATAGGCACTAATAATCACCCATCTCTCTCCATTCACTTTCAGTTTTACCCATATCACTCTAGAGTCTACTTTCTTACATTCTATCACATATTCCCACAATTCCTGCGTGAGGAGTAGTGCTACTCCTTCCTTTGCTCTTGTCTACTCACCAACCCCTGACTTTACTCCCAAGACATTCCCAAAACACTCTTCCCCTTATCCTTGAGCTTCGTTTCACTCAGAGCCAAAACATCCAGGTTCCTTTCCTTAAACATACTACCTATCTCTCCTTTTTTCTCATCTTGGTTACATCCACACACATTTAGACACCCCAGTCTGAGCCTTCGAGGAGGATGAACACTCCCTGCATGACTCCTTCTGTTCCCATTTTAGAAAGTTAAAATATAAGGAGGGCACGGTTTCTAGCCCCCCCCCCCCCAACTCCCGTCCCCTTTAGTCGCCTTCTACGACATGTGGGGAAACCGTGGGAAGTATTCTTTCTCCTCTACATATAATATATATATATATATATATATATATATATATATATATATATATATATATATATATATATATATATATATATTTTAAACTATTCGCCATTTCCCGCGTTAGCGAGGTAGCGCTAAGAACAGAGGACTGGGCCTTTTTGGAATATCCTCACCTGGGCCCCCCCCCCCCTGTTCCTTCTTTTGGAAAATTTAAAAGTGTCTTCCATCACTTGGTGTGACTCTATGCTCTCAGCATAGGAGGAAACTGTCAGCGGATACGTATTATTGTCGATAAATGTCCGCTGATGTGTGTATGTGTGTGTTGGGGTGGAAGCGTGGTCGCTCGCTCGCTCCCTCCCTCCATCCCTCCGTCCCTTGCTGGCTCGCTCCCGTGCGTACCTCCTCCTCCTCATATATATATATATATATATATATATATATATATATATATATATATATATATATATATATATATATATATTTTAAACTATTTGCCATTTCCCGCGTTAGCGAGGTAGCGTTTAGAACAGAGGACTGGGCCTTTTTTGGAATCCTCATCTGGCCCCCTCTGTTCCTTCTTTTGGGAAAAAAAAAAAGGGTGGATGTGTTGGAAATGAAATGTTTCAGGACGATATGTGGTGTGAGATGGTTAGACCAAGTAAGTAATGAAAGGGTAAGAGAGATGTGTGGAAATAAAAAGAGTGAGGTTGAGAGAGCAGAAGGTGTGTTGAAATGGTTTGGACATATGGAGAGAATGAGTGAGGAAAGGTTGACAAAGACAATATATGTGTCAGAGGTGGAGGAAACAAGAAGTGGGAAACCCAATTGGAGGTGAAAGGATGGAGAGAAAAGGATTTTGAGTGATTGGGGCTTGAACATATAGGAGGGTGAGAGGCATGCAGGGAATAGTGTCAATGACGTGGAATGACATGGTATCCTGGGGTCAACATGCTGTCAGTGGACTGAAACTGGGCATGTGAGACATCTGGGGTAAAGGTTTGTGGGGCCTGGATGTGGATAGGGATCCGTGGTTTCAGTGCATTACACAAGAGACTGAGTGTGAACGAATGTGGCCTTTTTTGTCTGTTTTTCTGATGCTACCTCGCTGAAGCAGGGGGTAGCAATGGTTTTAAAAATGATTTGCTTGTCCTTGGGACAATCACTGCAAGTGATCCATATTTTTCAGGGGAAACAAGCCATCTGTGTCCAGTTTTACCTGCTTTGAAGGGGCAGAATTATCAAATCTGTTTTTCAACTCTGTTGAGAGTAAGAATATATTTACAACCTTACTTTTATCCTTTATCTTGCAAGTGCACACTAGAAAGTGGGTAAAATTATTATACTTGTGACTAAAATGTATGTCTCTTTATATCTCTGGTGCCCATTCCATCTTGAAACTCCCTCATAGGGATGGCCATGGCAAAAGTCTCCATAACTTTTAGTGCCTAAACCTCAACAGAAGGCATCTCCAGAGCAGAGCTCCCGAAGGCTCCTACCTAATATTCCTACCAACTACTTCTACCTAATATTCCAGCTTACTACTTCTACCAAACATTCCCACTTAATGTTCCTACTTGCCAATTCTCTCACTGTTTCTACATAATGCTTCTGCCTAATGTTCCTACCAACTACTTCTGTCTATCGTTCCTAACATTTTGCCAAAAAGCAGTGCTAGTGCATAACACTTACCACAGGAAAATGTAGTTATGAAGAATTAGTTGTGTGAATTAAGTGGTGTCAAGTGTTATGAGTGACAAGGAGAGATTGTATGTTTGTGGACTGAATGCCAGCAGTCCATGTTCAATTAAGGCAGAAACAAAAGACAGCTACCTAGGTCAAAGGAGTGCAGCTTGACAACCACTGAAGCGCTGGCTCATCACACAGCCATCAGTGACCCTCCCAATATCCAGGCAGATTGTAATGGTAATATACCTCCCAGGTCAATGGCTGCCGACCAACTGTTACCTACCAGCTGAAACTTCTAGGAGCATAATTAAACCTGACATGTATAAAGTGTGTGGAAAAGTGTGTGGAAGAAGAAAGTTAAGAGTAAATGTGAATAAGAGCAAGGTTATTAGGTACAGTAGGGTTGAGGGTCAAGTCAATTGGGAGGTGAGTTTAAATGGAGAAAAACTGGAGGAAGTGAAGTGTTTTAGATATCTGGGAGTGGATCTGGCAGCGGATGGAACCATGGAAGCGGAAGTGGATCATAGGGTGGGGGAGGGGGCGAAAATCCTGGGGGCCTTGAAGAATGTGTGGAAGTCGAGAACATTATCTCGGAAAGCAAAAATGGGTATGTTTGAAAGAATAGTGGTTCCAACAATGTTGTATGGTTGCGAGGCGTGGGCTATGGATAGAGTTGTGCGCAGGAGGATGGATGTGCTGGAAATGAGATGTTTGAGGACAATGTGTGGTGTGAGGTGGTTTGATCGAGTGAGTAACGTAAGGGTAAGAGAGATGTGTGGAAATAAAAAGAGCGTGGTTGAGAGAGCAGAAGAGGGTGTTTTGAAGTGGTTTGGGCACATGGAGAGGATGAGTGAGGAAAGATTGACCAAGAGGATATATGTGTCGGAGGTGGAGGGAACAAGGAGAAGAGGGAGACCAAATTGGAGGTGGAAAGATGGAGTGAAAAAGATTTTGTGTGATCGGGGCCTGAACATGCAGGAGGGTGAAAGGAGGGCAAGGAATAGAGTGAATTGGAGCGGTGTGGTATACCGGGGTTGACGTGCTGTCAGTGGATTGAAGCAGGGCATGTGAAGCGTCTGGGGTAAACCATGGAAAGCTGTGTAGGTATGTATATTTGCATGTGTGGACGTATGTATATACATGTGTATGGGGGGGGTTGGGCCATTTCTTTCGTCTGTTTCCTTGCGCTACCTCGCAAACGCGGGAGACAGCGACAAAGTATAATAAAAAAAAAATAAAAAAATGTATAAATGACATTTATATAATCATACACTGCTTAAGAATTACCATAAAGGGATCATTCCATAAAAGTGGAGGTTCTACTCATCTGGTAAAGAAAAGGTCATAAAAATATATATTAATAGTTTATATGCTTCTCAGTGTAAGGTACAAATTCTGTAAGAAACTTGCATATTTCATCACTCCACATGAAATTAATATAAAAAGGCTGATATATACATTGTTATGCTTCCTACTATATTTTCTTAACTTTTTCAAACAAAAAAAATGAAGAGAATGAGACTTTAAAATAATGAGACCCTTTTTCATGCCTGACATGGAGAAACATTTTTTTGGAGTTCTTGGGAATCATTTAGGTTCAGTTGATAAATGTTCAACTGATACACATTTAGGCTTATGGCAAATATAACTTAACCAATTGTAGTCACATCACCCTGATTAATGAATGGTCAGCTATGGTTCATTATAAAAATAGTGTCAATCCTATGATGTCAGCATCGTCTCAATTTGTATTCCTCCTGTCCTGCCTTCTTATAAATCTATGGTATTCAAACCAAACATACAGTAGATGGCAGTTAAAAATCTTATGAGTCTTACTATCTAAGGCTAATAATCACTTAAAGACTTTTTTCAATCATAATAGAGAACTGCAGACCCTTTGAATAATTACATAGTAAATGTCAATTACCAGGGCAAAGGCCGTCTACTCAATTGGCTTCTAAAGTGAGAAATTTCAGCCATGAATCTAAGCAATAATCTATTTCCGATATAATATTCAGTTTATCTATTTTGTAGAAAATCTATTTTACTCCAACATTACATACGACTTTGTTGAAATTCAAACCAATTAAAATGCCAACATTTTCATCTATCAATTCTTTAATGGCCCCAGCGACTTCCTAGAGATTCTAATACAGTAAATGGTACATCTTTATCTGTGCTTTGTATAATCATGGATTTTGCATAGGAAGTCTAACTTAGGTCTAAAATAGCTGCTGGTTATACATATTTCAGTACAATACGCTATGTGCTGCATTCAGAGTTTACAGTCCAAAGATTTTCTTTTCAGTCATTACTGATCGGCATAAATCATTCATTTTTTACACCTAATTGCTTTCCTTGCTTTGGCTGTCAATCATAGTGCACCAAAACCAGAGCCTAATATCCATACCCAAGCCCCAAGGCTGTAACATGGTCTACCATGACTTCATATGCCCTGGATCAGCCCGTTGATACTACCTTACCCCCAGTATTACATCAATCCAATTAAAGCTATTCAATGCATCCCTCTCGCCCTCCTGAATGTTCAGTCCCCAATAACTCACAGCCTCTTTCATTCCATTTTTCAACTTCTCAGTCTTCTCCTCAATCCTCCACTTCTGACTCATAAATCACAAGCACTGGAAAATGCTGATACCCAACGTTCGACCTCAGAAAATATTTTTCTTCCTTTATACTTTAAAAATGTGATCCTGTCTGCCCATCCATCTTTCAGTTCAGCAAAAAGACTGTACCAACAATATGACAGGTACAGAGATGTGTATAGTGGGGTGGGAAATTATACCAGTGAATGATGCCTTCTGTCATTCAAGGTGTGGTGGCCCTGGAAAGCGAAAGTGGTGGTGGTGAGGGAAAGTGTAGTGGCTAGAGAGAGAAGGAATAGTGGTGGATAGTGAGGGTCTGGTAGACAGGAAGGAAAGGAAAGATGATGAAAAAGGACAGTGTGGTTACCAGGGATGAAGGATGTGGTAGTGGTAAGAAAGGGAATACTGGTGGTGAGAGAGTGTGTGATGGCCGGGTATGGTGGTGATGAGATAAGATGCGAAATCTCTCCACAGAAGCAATCAGACGAGGGCCTAGTGGCCCAAATCTGATAGCAGTAATTAACACAGCACAGGCAAAATTACCCTAACCAAGGCCATCTAAGATGAAGGAAAGAAAGAACACAAAGAAAAGAATTGCATCAACTATAGCTCCTTATGTGTCTGTTGACCTGACTCTCAAAAGTGAAAAAAGTTGTAGATAAGGAAAGGAAAGGAAGAAAATTCCAAAGCTTCATGGCTCAAGAAAAGGTTTCATAAAAGTCATTTCTCATTTGGCTGGTTTCCAAAAAATCTAAAGGAGGCAGCAGCCTGGTGTGTGAGGGTTCAAGCATTTGTGGCAAGAGCACACAAGAGAAGTGGCTGAAATAATACCTACAGAACTGAGATATGGTAGCAACATCATGGTGCACAGAAAGGGATGGTTGAAGAGGTGATAGCAGTAGAGTTAAAGTAGCAGAAGGCTTTTGTTTTCACTCTGGCTAAGAGATGTGGAGGATGAGCCACACTGCTATGCTTGCAGTGCTCCATATTGTGAATATAAAGGCCTTGTTGATGTAGAGCAGCTGCTTACATGAAAAATAGCTGCAGTATGTATACAGCTCTTACGAAGCAGATCTTATAATGAGTATATAAGGCCAGTTCTGGTAAATGCATTCAAATATAATTTAGTCCGATGTGCCCATGATACTAATGTTTCATCCAGCTGATATACAGCTTGTATTAAGGGCACAAAAATTTTTGAACACTTATAATGAAACAGTTAAAGTTAAAGCTATAACTTATATCACCACACTAGCACCATTCACAACTTTTCATTTTCTCTTTGGATCTACTTGGCATACATAAAACTCAAGAGACATAATACTAGGCAAGGAATGCGGCAGTAAACCTTGTGTGACTCTTCTTCCCTTGTATAAACTCATACCAACACTCTTTATAGCATGTCATGAAATAAATTCATGAAACAAATACCTTGATTGACTTCTTTTCTCAAAATTTACAAAAAATTCTTGTACTAAAATGCAGCTAATATAGATGGTATTTAGCTCAAAATATCTATATCTTCATCATCTTGATCCTGCTGTTGGACTCTAGTTTGACAAGCAGTGGCAGACAGAGATACCACTACCTCATGTTCAAACAGTCCACTTCTCTTTTCTTTCATCAGCTGCCTGTACTCCTTCCTGGTTCTGGTGCGCAACTGCAGCAGATCTTGCGTAGTGGACTAAAGGAAGTAAAAACATAGTTATTACTTGTTCATGACAGAAAGGGCATTAGTGGTAAAAGCAGCATCAGCAAAAACATTAAGAAGAGAATGAACAAAAGCAAGAACAGCAACAGGGACTGCTCATCATTAATCTAATTTCTTGCTGTGTTCCCAATATGAGTGTGGCACCTACGTTCAAAACTAACAACAAATCTTGCCATTTGTGATCCTATCTATGTTTCAGCAACATTACTACTCAGAAAAAAAAAATCACAATATAGGTATGGAAGTACATACATAATAGAAATTGTTTTGTTTTGAACTTGAGCTAATAAACAATTAAATGTGTACTGTCACAAAGTTTGATCAAAATCTAGTATGTATGAACAAAGCTACTTATCAAAAGCTAAAGTCTTTGATGTAGATAATTACATACATTTCGATGTGTGATATAGCTTTACCTTCAAAGGCTAATTGCTGATCATTAAAACAGCAATCTCAAAAGCCTAACGCTGTTTTTCAGTGAAAATACATAATTTTGTCTGATAATCAAATATTTCTTTCTTTCTTTCTTTCATACTATTCGCCATTTCCCGCGTTAGCGAGGTAGCGTTAAGAACAGAGGACTGGGCCTCTGAGAGAATATCCTCACCTGGCCCCCTTTTCTGTTCCTTCTCTTGGAAAGTTAAAAAAAAAAAACAAGAGGGGAGGATTTCCAGCCCCCCGCTCCCTCCCCTTTTAGTCACCTTCTACGACACGCAGGGAATACGTGGGAAGTATTCTTTCTCCCCTATCCCCTGGGATAATCAAATATATAATGCATAATTTCTTTTTCAAAACCCATTTCTTCTAGAATGGACCTCTTATTCTAACACTTAAGTCTGAACACATATCTGATCTTATCATAAACAGATGAAAAATCTAGCTTTACCTTTAACTTGAGCTAAGGATAAATCACAAGAACTTTTTCATCAACTCATTACAGTGAAAAACATTTTGGGCAAGAATGAGATTCTTAAGTATCACCTATTTGTCATACAAGGCAGAAGTAAAAGGTTGGACTGGGGACAGGAAATCCTCCTCTCCTTTATTATTGTTTTTTAAATGACCACATATGAAGCAGTTGGGTAAATCAAAGAAGGGTCTGTAGGGTTTCATTGTGGAAAGGAGTTTCTGATTTTG
Organism: Panulirus ornatus; assembly: GCF_036320965.1. Classification (NCBI taxonomy): domain Eukaryota; kingdom Metazoa; phylum Arthropoda; class Malacostraca; order Decapoda; family Palinuridae; genus Panulirus; species Panulirus ornatus. The sequence continues at coordinate 2,244,505 of NC_092229.1, forward strand.
GTGCATTACACAAGACAGCTAGAGTGTGGATGTGAACAAAGAGGACTTTTCTTCTTTGTTCCTACTCCTAACTCGCTACACAGAAAATAGTGAGCAAGTGTGAAAAAACATAAGAAGGTGCCAATCAAAAATATTTCCTCAAAGGCCAGGCCAACAATTAGTTATACTACCTCACTAAGGTACGAAAAGGCACACAAGTATAAAAACAAACATATAGACAATGGAGAGGTCCATGGGGCCTTGTGGAGAGGGAGCTGTGGTTACAGTGATTATACATGACAGCTAGAGAGTTGATGCAAACGAGGCTAATTCTTTATTCTTGGTACTTCTTCACTGACATGGGAAAGAACAAATCAGGCATGGGCTATAGATAAGGGTGTGCAGGGGAGAGAAATGCTTGAGGAAAATAATGGTGTAAGGCAGTTTGATTACGTAGGTTATGAAAGGGTAAGAAGAAGGTGTGATAATATGAGAAGTACGGCTGTGAGAACTGAGGAGGGAATGATGAACTGGTTTGGACATACAGAAAGAATGACTGATTAAGAGGATATATATGTCTCAGAAGTGGAGAGTACATGAAGAAGAGGGAACCAAACTGGAAATGAGAGGTATGGGATAAAAAATACTCTGAGTGCTCAGGGTCTGAATAAGCAGGAGGGTGAAGCATATGTAAGGGATAGAGTCAATCGAAGCGATATGGTATATATGAAGTGATGTGCTGTAAATGGACTGAACCAGGGAAAGTGAAGCAGCTAGGGGAAACCAAAGAAAGGTTTGTGGGGCCTGGTTGTGGATAGTGGTCTGTGGTTCTGCTGCATTACACATGACAACTAGAGAATAGATGCAAGTGAATACAACCTTTCTTTGGTCTGTCCCGAGCACCACCTTACTAACATGAGAAATGGAGAGCAAGTATTTTCTTTTATATGGTTGCCATTTCCTGAAATATTGAGGTAACATCTGGAATAGAAAAAGAATGGCCTCATTTGCTCATATTGATTCCCCAGGGAACAGGGGAGAAAAAAGACTACCAAAGTATCTCCATGCCATAGAGGGTGACAAAGGAGGGTGTGAATGGTAAGCTGGAAAGCCACCCATCACACTTATATTCCAAAAGAAGGATCAAAGGGGAAAACCAAACAAGAATTCTTCCTCTATAGCTCAGTTTTCTGTTCCTGATGCTAATTTCCTAGGTGAAGGAAATATGAAACAAGCATGGAAGAAAGAAAAAAAAAAAAAAAATATATATATATATATATATATATATGTAGCTGTGTAGGTATGTATATTTGCGTGTGTGGACGTATTGTATATACATGTGTATGGGGGGGGGGTTGGGCCATTTCTTTCGTCTGTTTTCTTGCGCTACCTCGCAAACGCGGGAGACAGCGACAAAGTATAATAATAAAATAAATATAAAAAATATATATATATATATATATATATATATATATATATATATATATATATATATATATCTCACATACATTCTTCAAAGCAAACACCTGATCCACACATCCTCTACCACTTCTGAAACCACACTGCTCTTCCCCAATCTGATGCTCTGTACACGCCTTCACCCTCTCAATCAATACCCTCCCATATAATTTACCAGGAATACTCAACAAACTTATACCTCTGTAATTTGAGCACTCACTCTTATACCCTTTGCCTTTGTACAATGGCACTATGCACGCATTCTGCCAATCCTCAGGCACCTCACCATGAGTCATACATACATTAAATAACCTTACCAACCAGTCAACAATACAGTCACCCCCTTTTTTAATAAATTCCACTGCAATACCATCCAAACCTGCTGCCTTGCCGGCTTTCATCTTCCGCAAAGCTTTCACTACCTCTTCTCTGTATTGATTGAGAGGGTGAAGGCATGTACAGAGCATCAGATTGGGGAAGAGCAGTGTGGTTTCAGAAGTGGTAGAGGATGTGTGGATCAGGTGTTTGCTTTGAAGAATGTATGTGAGAAATACTTAGAAAAGCAAATGGATTTGTATGTAGCATTTATGGATCTGGAGAAGGCATATGATAGAGTTGATAGAGATGCTCTGTGGAAGGTATTAAGAATATATGGTGTGGGAGGCAAGTTGTTAGAAGCAGTGAAAAGTTTTTATCGAGGATGTAAGGCATGTGTACGGGTAGGAAGAGAGGAAAGTGATTGGTTCTCAGTGAATGTAGGTTTGCGGCAGGGGTGTGTGATGTCTCCATGGTTGTTTAATTTGTTTATGGATGGGGTTGTTAGGGAGGTAAATGCAAGAGTTTTGGAAAGAGGGGCAAGTATGAAGTCTGTTGGGGATGAGAGAGCTTGGGAAGTGAGTCAGTTGTTGTTCGCTGATGATACAGCGCTGGTGGCTGATTCATGTGAGAAACTGCAGGAGCTGGTGACTGAGTTTGGTAAAGTGTGTGGAAGAAGAAAGTTAAGAGTAAATGTGAATAAGAGCAAGGTTATTAGGTACAGTAGGGTTGAGGGTCAAGTCAATTGGGAGGTGAGTTTGAATGGAGAAAAACTGGAGGAAGTGAAGTGTTTTACATATCTGGGAGTGGATCTGGCAGCGGATGGAACCATGGAAGCGGAAGTGGATCATAGGGTGGGGGAGGGGGCGAAAATTCTGGGGGCCTTGAAGAATGTGTGGAAGTCGAGAACATTATCTCGGAAAGCAAAAATGGGTATGTTTGAAGGAATAGTGGTTCCAACAATGTTGTATGGTTGCGAGGCGTGGGCTATGGATAGAGTTGTGCGCAGGAGGATGGATGTGCTGGAAATGAGATGTTTGAGGACAATGTGTGGTGTGAGGTGGTTTGATCGAGTGAGTAACGTAAGGGTAAGAGAGATGTGTGGAAATAAAAAGAGCGTGGTTGAGAGAGCAGAAGAGGGTGTTTTGAAGTGGTTTGGGCACATGGAGAGAACGAGTGAGGAAAGATTGACCAAGAGGATATATGTGTCGGAGGTGGAGGGAACGAGGAGAAGAGGGAGACCAAATTGGAGGTGGAAAGATGGAGTGAAAAAGATTTTGTGTGATCGGGGCCTGAACATGCAGGAGGGTGAAAGGAGGGCAAGGGATAGAGTGAATTGGAGCGGTGGTATACCGGGGTTGACGTGCTGTCAGTGGATTGAATCAAGGCATGTGAAGCGTCTGGGGTAAACCATGGAAAGCTGTGTAGGTATGTATATTTGCGTGTGTGGACGTATGTATATACATGTGTATGGGGGGGGTTGGGCCATTTCTTTTGTCTGTTTCCTTGCGCTACCTCGCAAACGCGGGAGACAGCGACAAAGTATAATAAAAAAAAAAAATAATATATATATATATATATATATATATATATATATACAAAATAATGTACAGCAATACTCAACTTAGCTTCAACTTTGTAACATAGCATATGATCAGTGAAATTGGTAATTTCCTTAATACAAAAGAAAATGCATATTAGAATTTGATAAGTAATCATTTTCATTTTCTGTTTGACAAAGGTCGGTGTCTGTCAGGTCTAATGAACAAATTTTCTGTATCTATTCCATTCATTATACTCCATCGCTGTCTCCTGCATTAGCGAGGAAGCGCAAGGAAACAGATGAAAGAATGGCCCAACCCACCAAAATATACATGCATATACATTCAATGTTTACATACATATACATACACAGACATATATATACACATATACATATTCATGCTTGCTGCCTTCATCCATTCCCATTGCCACCCCTACACATGAAACAGCATCCCTTCCCCATGAGGTAGCACTAGGAAAAGACAAAAAAAAAAAAAGCTACATTCGTTCACTCAGTCTCTAGCTGTCATGTGTAATGCACCGAAACTACAGCTCCCTTTCCACATCCAGGCCCCAGAAAACTTTCCATGGTTTAACCACCCACATACGCATGTATTTATATATATACTTCATTTATTTATTGTACTTTGTTGCTGTCTCCCATGTTAGTGAGGTAGCGCAAGGAAACAGACAAAAGAATGACCCAACCCACCCACATACACATGTGTATATACATAAATGCCTACACACGCACATATACATACATACCTATATATTTCAACGTATACATACATATACACACACAGACATAGACATATATTCACATGAACATATTCATACATGCTGCCTTCATCCATTCCCGCCGCCACTCCGCCACACATGAAATGGCACCCCCCTCCCCCCCATGTGTGCGAGAGGTAGCGCTAGGAAAAGACAACAAAGGTCACATTTGTTCACACTCAGTCTCTAGCTGTCATGTGTAATGCACTGAAACCACAGCTCCCTTTCCACATCCAGACCCCACAAAACCTTTCCATGGTGTACCCTAGATGCTTTTATCTATTATACTTAATTGCCGTCTCCCACATTAGCAAGGTAGCGCAAGGAAACAGATGAAAGAATGGTCAAGCCCAACCACATATACATGCATATGCATAAATGCTCACACACACACACACACATACCTATACATTTCAACATAGGTATATGTAATGCACCGAAACTACAGCTCCCTTTCCACATCCAGGCACCACAGAACCTTTCCATGGTTATCCCAAATGCTTCACATGCCCTGGTAGAATCCACTGACAGCATGTCAACCCAAATATACCACATCAATCCATTTCACTCTATTCCTTGAACGCCATTCACCCTCAAAATCTTTTTCACTCCATCCTTCCACCTCCAAGTTGGTCTCCGCTTCTCCTTGTTCCCTCCACCTCTGACGCACATATCCTCTTTGTCAACCTTTCCTCACTCATTCTCTCCATGTGTCCAAACCATTTCAACACAACCTCTTATGCTCTCTTAACCACACTCTTTTTATCACCACAAATCTCTCTTACCCTTTCTTTAATTACTTGATCAAACCACCTCACACCACACATTATCCTCAAACATTTCATGTCCAACACATCCACCCTCCTCCGTACAACCCTATCTATAGCCCATGCCTCGCACCACATAACATTGTTGGAGCCATTATTCCTTCACACATACCTACTTTTGCTCTCTGAGATAATGTTCTCGCCTTCCACACATTCTTCAATGCTCCCAGAACCACCCTCCCTACCCTGTGACTCACTTCCACTGCCATGGTTCCATCCGCTGCTAAGTCCACTCCCAGATATCTAAAACACTTTACTTCCTCCAGTTTTTCTCCATTCAAACTTACCTCCCAATTAACTTGCCCCTAAACCCTACTGAACCTAATAACCTTGCTCTTATTCACATTCACTCTCAACTTTCTCCTTTCACAAACTTTACCAAATTCAGTCACCAGCCTCAGCAAGTTTTTCACCCGGATCAGGCACCAGTGTTGTATCATCAGCGAACAACAACTGACTCACTTCCTAAGCCCTCTCATCCACAACAGACAGCATACTTGCCCCTCTCTCCAAAACTCTTGCATTCACTTCCATAATCATCCCATCCATAAACAAATTAAACAACCATGGAGACATCATGCACCCCACCGCAAACTGACATTCACTGGTAACCAATCACTTTCCTCTCTTCTTACTCATACACATGCCTTACATCCCTAGTAAAAAGTTTTCACTGCTTCTAAGAACTTACCTCCCACACCATATACTCTTAAAACCTTCCATAAAGCATCTCTATCAACCCTGTCATATGCCTACTCCAGATCCATAAATGCTACCTACAAATCCATCTGTTTTTCTAAATATTTCTCACATACATTCTTCAAAGCAGACACTTTATCCACACATCCTCTACCACTTCTATAACCACACTGCTTTTCCCCAATCTGATGCTCTGTACATGCCTTTACCCTCTCAATCAACACCCTCCCATACAATTTCCTAGGAATACTCAACAAACGTATACCTCTGTAATTTGAACACTCACCTTTATCCCCTTTGCTTTTGTACAATGACACTATGCATGCATTCCGCCAACCGTCAGGCACTTCACCATGATCCACACATACACTGAATATCCTTACCCACCAGTCAACAATAGTGTCATCCCCCTTTTTGATGAATTCCACTGCAATACCATCCAAACCTGCTGCCTTGCCAGCTTTCATCTTCCGCAAAGCTTTCACAACCTCTTCTCTGTTTACCAAAACGTTCTCCCTGACCCTTTCACTTAGCACACAACCCCAACCATAACACCCTATATCTGCCACTCTATCATCAAACACATTCAACAAACCTTCAAAACACCCATTCCATCTTCTCACTTCACCACGACTTGTTATTACCTTCCAATTTGCTCCTTTCACCAATGTTCCCATTTGTTTTGTTTATGCATGTTATTTACCTCCTTCCAAAACATCTCTTTGCTCTCCCTAAAATTCAATGATACTCTCTCACCCCAACTCTCATTCGCCCTCTTTTTCACCTCTTGCACCTTTCTCTTGACCTCCTGCCGCTCTTTTATACATCTCCCAGTTGTTTGCCCTCCTTCCTTGCAAAAATCATCCAAATGCCTTTCTCTTCTCTTTCACTAACAACCTTACTTCTTCATCCCACCACTCACTAATCAGCCCACCTCCCACACTTCTCATGCCACATGCATCTTTTGTGCAAGATATCACTGCTTCCCTAAATACATCCCATTCCTCCCCCACTCCCCTCATGTCATTTGCTCTCACCTTTACCATTCTACAATTAATCTCTCCTAGTACTTCCTCACACAAGTCTCCTTTCCAAGCTCACTTACTCTCACCACTCTCATCTCCCCAACATTCTTCTTTTCTGAAAATCTCTACAAATCTTCACCTTTGCCTCAAGATATCGATCAGACATCCCTCCAGCTGCCCCTCTCAGAACATTAACATCCAAAAGTCTCTCTTTTACACGCCTATCAATTAACACGTAATCCAATAACGCCCTCTGAATATCTCTCCTCACATATGTATACTTACGTATACCTCTCTTTTTAAACCAGGTATTCCCAATCACCCATTCTTTTTCACCACACAGATCCACAAGCTCTTCACCATTTCCATTTACAACACTAAACACCCCACATACACCAATTATACCCTCAACTGCCACATTACTCACTTTCGCATTCAAATCACCCATCACTATAACCTGATCTCATGCATCAAAGCTGCTAACGCATTCACTCACCTGCTCCTAAAGAACTTGCCTCTCATGATCTTTCTTCTCATGACCAGGTGCATAGGCACCAATAATCACCCATCTCTCTCTCCATCCACTTTCAGTTTTACCTACATCAATCTAGAATTTACTTTCTTACACTCTATAACATACTCCCACAACTGCTTCAGGAGAAGTGCTACTCCTTCCCTTGCTCTTTTCCTCTCATCAACCCATGACTTTACTCACATGACATTCCCAAACCAATCTTCCCCTTTAATCTTGAACTTCATTTCACTCAGAGCCAAAAGATATCCAGGTTCCTTTCCTCAAACATACTACCTATCCTCCCTTTCTTCTAATTTTGTTTTGAGCAATCCCCACTTGACTCCTGTTTCCCCTTTTAGAAATCAAAATACAAAGAGGGGGGAGGTTTGATGTATCTGAATACTTTAGTGTAACTAAACTGTCCATATGGGCTAGTTAAAAACCTTGATACATTTTCTTTTTCATTAGATAAACTAAATCAACAAGTCAGGCACTTCCTGATCATTAATTCTAAGGTAGCTATTGTTGTGTTTCAGGCCTCAGTGTTCTACCTCTGTTAAATCCCATACTTGTATTTTTCTTCAGAAAATTAAACTGAAATCCTGTTATGAAAAATCTCTAGCTTTTTGTGATATCCTTTACAATATCTTTCATCTAACCTTCCCTTTCTACTATCTTAAGAAATTAGATGGGCACTTCCACAAACATCCATCAATAGTCCTTGGCATAAAACCAATAAAAGTTATGAAATAAATTAATATTTTAGATTCAACTTACAAAACAATGACTATATGTGAGTATCTATTCCTAAGCCATTAATTTTAGACCAACCCAACCATGTTTCTTTTTGTCTTTGGATGAGTAATAACTGTGTATAAGAACACAAAAATTTACTATTAACATTTAATAAGGAAGTTTAAAGCATATTGCACTTCTGATTATCTAAAATTGTCATCATACTGATAAGGTCATTCTAAATAGCATTATATAGATAAGGTCAATCTACATAGCATTATACTGATAAAGTCAATCTAAATAGCATTATACTGATAAGGTCAATCTAAATAGCATTAATATGAACAGGTAAAGGATGCAGTCATTAACTTAATGTTAAGTGAAAAGGACTGTGTTGCGGTTTGGTCATGTGCAAAAAAGGATGTGTAAGACAGGAGAAAGCTTCAATTAAACAAGGTGAATGGGAATATTATGCATGAAACATATACATGGTAACTGAATTCAATTTTAGCTAACAGTTGGAAAACTGAGAAAGGATAACAAAAGCAGACGATAAGAATTATTTTTTTTTCGTACTTGATCACCATGTCCCGCATTATGGCACATAAGATGTCTTTGCATGGACCACCATCCTTAAACTAATGAAAAAGACATGCATAAAGACTAAGACAGACACTCTATATCTACCTTTTTCACTTTTATACTCTCATGAAATTTCTGAGATGAGCTCTTCTTTTTGGAGTCCTTGAAATACGAAGAATAGTTTACTTGCTTATAATGACCATTTCTAGGAGGGATAATACTGTCAATCATGGTAGATTGTGTGGTACATCTTTTGTCAGCCTTCTGAACTGCCTTGTTTTGATGTTCCTTTAAGCAGAGGTAGCTCTCCCTTTTTCTCACACTTTTACTGATCTTTTGTTTCTGTACTGCCTTTTCATACTGAAATATTATGAAAAAAATCAGTGAAACTGAAAATAGTTAAGATTTTAATTTTGCCATACACACAGAATGGGCAAGGAGAAAAAGAACAATCTTTCAATAACCAAATACTTTCCAAATGTTGGACGACATTAAAAATTTCACCCCCTTTACATTAAAAGCTGAATAAAGAAAAGTTTTTTAATGTATTATCTTTAACTGTGAAGAAGTTTACTGCTACAAAACTAGGCGAAGTTTTCTCTGTTTAACATGACTGTTGCACGTTTCATCAACTTCTAATCGAAGCAGGTACAGTTTTACTCTGACTGTCCATCTCATCTTTAGTTTTCCATTTCCCTTCCTCATATCAACCTCATTTTATCATAACATTCCTTTCTTACTTCCCATTTATTTTCTTGTACACAATGATACTGTCCAGGATTGTACTTATCTACAAACCTTCTTTACAATCATAGATTCTTGTAAATTTTCTATTCCTCACCATACCTACTTTCATAAGTTCTAAAATCACTTCATTCTACAATCCATCCTTGAGTTAGCTCTATGCTACTTTCATCTAAAACTAAATACCAATTCCTGACTCTTCAATTCTTTTACCTCTTGACCATCTATCGCATTGAGTATAATCTTAATAAAAAAAATCAAACTTTTCTATACTGTCTTCTCTGTATCTACATCACAAGTCTTCATTGTTATCTTTTTGATGGAAGTATGTGCTTGTGAACTATGCCCCAAAGATACATTTATTTTTTCCTGATTTCTTCAATCCTGGCTCAAACCAACTAAATTGTATATCCCATTACAATGAGCCTTTCCACATCTCATTTCCACAATAATTCTTTCAATGTTTCTTCATCTGCATTCTTTTCCCCATTTTTTGTCACTGCAAGGAATAAAGACACTTGATATCACATATGAATTTACAACTAATGTTACGTGTATGCATCTGCAATCAATCATCTTTTCAAATCATTCAATTTTATCAAAGGTCCCACACCCTCTTTAGCAGAACTATCTATGGCCTCTAATGAGGACAATCATAACCCATCATTTCAATCACATCAAATGCTCAACTATCCCTTCATCTTTTATCACATATACTTATCTACAATACCCTCCCTCTAAATAAGTAACAGTTCCTTTTTCTTACTCTCAGAGTCTATAATCAGACTGAGACCACATCACCACTAACCCTTTCCTAAGACTTAGCTTGAAGAAGCTATAGAAAGAAATAAGGTCAGTCCTCATATAACCTTAAACAAGCCCAACCATTTCTTTGTCAGTGAGGTAACCAGCATGAACAGCTGATTGCTAATAATGTGAGCTTGTCTACTGCTTTACTGACTCCTCCCAGACCTTCAGAAAATTTCTGAGAAAAGTCTGTTGATACATATCACTCACTCAAGTTGGCAAAAACTTTAATTCCTCTTCTCCTTAGATGCTTTGTAACGACAGCTTTCAGATTTTTATACTATTCTGATAACAGTATTTAAGCCAAAATGGCATAGCCCTAAAACTGTGAGTGATGAAGCTAACTCTGAATATTATGAAATTATAAAATCATAGATTTACATGGCATACCAATGCATATTCTTGACACTTTCCAAATCAATTGCCTAACTTATACAGCTGTCACTCTAAACAACAGGTATACAATAAACTTATCAAGACATGTTCAGCAGCATTCTCTTCTTGGAAACTACCAGAAAAGTACATTAATGAATCATTCTTTCAGAATCTGGTTATGTCACTCCTTTGCTCAGCACTCTTGCACACTTCTTTACCAAAATGGTTGATTTTTCAACTTTTCAACACAGTGTCTTGGTCCTTCAGGACCATTAGAGACCTCTGAGTACCAGACAAAAACTCAATGAGACTGAGGTCAGGCATCCCAGAACAAATTCTGCCTCTCTCCTATCACAAAGTCTACAAGTTCTGAAAAACATTCCTATACCTTCTCCTTAGAGCAAAAGCCATAACACTGGTCATAAAACCCCCTTACCTTGTCATTCTCCATTTATGACTTGTTCCATAACAGACTTGCAAACACTATGTAAGACGGTTGCTTGCAAGTCTTCTCAGAAGTGATGACACTTTAAAAGAAATGCTTCTTTCAAATCTACTGTTCTTATAAGACTTCAATTTAGGTTATAATATCAGCTTGAAATAAAAGATAAAGGCCTACCTAGGGTCTGTTTTCATTCATAAGTTTACCTTATTAGCTGCAACAGCTTTTGCTTCTTACTTTCATCTGTTCTTTTCTTATGTTTCTGTTTTGTGAGGCATGGAAGTACAAGTCAGAGCAAAGCTTATAGCAAAAAGTAAGTGTGAAAATATGGATTCAAATTGTGACAAGCCTGTTAAATATTTTACTTAAACTTTAATTCTCAAAAAAGAAAGCTGAGAGAAATTTTCTAATTATTGAAGTGTCTGCACTACTGTCCAGAACCATGGATGCAAGTCAATGCCTAGAACTACTAGATAGAGTTACTATTCATAAGTCTTCTTGCTCTTCCTTCTATAATTTTTGCAAAGATATTATTACTTTACTCCACTTATAATGGAATTAATTATAGCATCTAAGATCAACAAAAAAAATGTTAGCACCATCCTTCAAACACAGAAGTGTATTTTCTGACATATGTATGTTGTATTAAAATTTTTTCAAACTTGATCACCATTTCCCAAATTAGCAAGGTAGAATCAGGAACAGATGAAGGAAGGCTGCATCCACTCACATCCATTCTCTGGTTGTCAAGTGTAATGCACCAAAACCACAGCTGCCTATCTAGAACCTTTCCATGGTTCACCCTGGATGTTTCACATGTTCTGGTTCAGTCCAATTACAGCACATTGACCCCAGAGTATCACATATTTCTTTTCACCCTCCTGCATGTTAAGGCCCAAATTGCTCAAAATCCTTTTCACTCCATTATTCCATCTCCAATTTGGTCTGCTTGTTCTCCTTATCCCCTCTACTTTTGACACACATATCCTCCTAATCAATCTTTCCTCACTCATTCTCACCATATGTCAAAAACATTTCAGCACACTGTCTTAAGCTCTCTTAAGACACTCTTTATTACCACACCCAGGTATCTAAAACGCTTCAATTCCTCCAGTTTTTCTCTATTCAAACTCACACCAAATTAAGCTGTCTCTCAACCCTGCTAAACCTAATAACCCTGCTTTTATTTGCATTTACTTTTGTCTTTCCCCTTTCACCTACTCTTCCGAATTTAGTCACCAACTTCTGCAGTTTGTCACTTGAATCCAACACCAGTGCTGGATTCAAAATGTCATGTCTTATAATATAAAATCATACACTAACTCATGAAACTAGCATATTTATCATCATAAAGATTTAGTCTTAACTGATGGGCAGCTAATTACCTACAACGAAAACAACTTTTTGAGACTGATGTGAAAGTTGTTTGAAAAGTGATGATGGGGCGTGGTAGCATTATGTCATTGCTAGTTGTATGAGGTATTGAAGGCTAGGAAGATAGTCACAACAATGCTTTTAAACAAATTTTTTCAGACTGCCTTTAGGACAAACTACTGTATAATCACTGGTAGATATTTTGCAAGCATTAAGCTTGAATGTGGGATACTAGTTATATTATTCTCTCTTGCCAAAGGGAACCTGACATTCATAAAGGACCTACATAAAAGTCAGGGAGTTCATTTAAAGAAAGCATAAACAAAATAAACAAAACAGGGCATAAGTAAGAGACCATTGATCAAGTGCAGTCAAGATGAAGGTGTATACAAGTCAGGTTCCCTCTTGCCAAAGGGAACCTGACATTCATGAAGGAACTACATAAAAGTCAGGAAATTGTTTTGAGAAAGCATAAACAAAATAAACACAGCAGGGCATAAGTGAGAGACCATTGATCAAGTGCAGTCAAGATGACGGTGTATATGAGCAAGATAAGAACAAGAAGGAAAAATATAGCTTTGCAAGACCAAGAAAATTATATCCTTGATGAGCCAGACAGTTATGCTATGGAAATACATCACAGTAGCTGTGCATAATCACTGCCAACATCAGTACAAAATAAACTGTTGGTATTGGCTACGAAAAAATCAAATAGGATGAGGGGCGGCCATTAAAAACTGAATCAAAATGAACAATGAATACTGGCAGCTTTCCCTTACCTTACTAATGGTTAATTTGTTCATCTTATTTCCGCCTTCATTATCAAGCTCTCTTAAATAAACACGTACACTTTCAAACTTTTCATCATCTAACGAGGATGTGTAATCAACATCTCCAGAACTGATAAGAGGACTTTCTGAAGAACTGGATCTAAGAAGACGAAGGAGATCCAGTCTCTCTCGAACACCTAAAGACTGGGAGAGAATAGTGCCTAGGCCTTCACCAACTGTGTACTGTTCACTGCTGTTCAGCTCACTCCTGTCAACAAGCATAATATAATATAAATATCATTATCCAGTTTTAGTGCATTATACATGACAGTCAGAGAATAGATGAGTGAATGAGGCCTTTCCTTGTCAGTTCCTGGCAATATCTTGCTAACACGGTAAAAGGCAAACAAGTAAGAAAGAAAATCAATATGTCTATTGATTTTTCTCTTTATACATAATTGCTTCGCTTACCTTTGCAAGGTATGGTAACAGGAATAATGGCCCCACCTGCACACATCTTCTCTTTAACTGTCAAATATAATGCACTCACACCAGATCCCACCATCCACAACTAAACCCCAATGGTTACTATTTGGTTTACCTCAATTGCTTCATATGTCCTGATTCAGCCTAACACTTACTGTATACCATATCAACTAAATTCATTCCATCCTATTAATGCCTCTCATCTTCCTGAATGTTAAGGCCCCAATATCCCAAAGCATCTTTCACTCTATCCTTCCATTTTCTTGGTCTTCACCTTCCCTGTCTTCCCCCCACTTCTAACACTTAATTCTTCATAGACAATCTTTCTTCACTCACCCTTTCCATATGTACGATCCATTGATAACACTCCTTTCAGCCCTCTCAACAACACTGCATTTACTGCCACACCTCTCACTCTCAAACACTAAATCAACCTACCTCACACCACATACTGTCATCAGGCATTTCATTTCCAGCAAGTCCATCCTCAGTTCTTTTGCTGTCAGGCCTAAAACTCACATACATACAACAGTCAGAAATACTATAAACTCAAACATGACTTACAGACACAGACCTCTACTTCCATACACTCCTCAATGCACCCAGAACCTTGGCCCCCCTCTACTATCTTCAGACTCACTTCAGCCTTCACAATTTCATCTGCTGCAAGTCCATTTCCAGATACTGAGGGCACTCCAATTCCAAGATCATACCCACTTAAAACTTAATGTAAAACCATCCTGTCTCATCTCTCTGCTGCATCTTAACACCTTCCTTTTGTTTACATTCAATCAGAACATTCTCCTTTTCCAAGAGAGAGAGGAGAAAGACTAATGTAAAGTTATATAGTTACATAGTTACGAAAAAACAACTTCCCACCACCGTGGCAGATAACTCCCTTTAACATCAGTATCTCTTACCCAAGTCAGACACTAACAACATATGATCCATAACATACTGATGCAAGCAGGGCTTATAAACACAAAGAATCTTCAATAACCAGAATGATCATAACGACAGACATCTTGACTCTCCCAATTGGAAATGCTGCCATTGTAACTTAGTCCATCATAACACTATGAGAACCTTTTTTTTCTTTTCTTTCAAACTATTCGTCATTTCCCGCGTTAGCGAGGTAGCGTCAAGAACAGAGGACTGGGCCTCTGAGGGAATATCTCATCATTCTTGAGCTTGCAGAAACTGCTACCACAGTCAGTTCAATTATCTTTATCTTTCAATCATCACTATTTGCCCTGAATACCTTGAGATCAAAAGTTAAAATACTTTTCCAGAAGCCAAATACACATACACATTCACTATTGGTAAAGGAATTCAAGTAATACAATTGTGGATTTCCCTCTTATACAAAGATCTCAGAAAGAATGTCGTTGATTCAATAGCTAAATCTCCAATAAATGTAGGGGCTGTTGAACACAGTATCAGGCTGTCATATAAATGTTTACAAATAGCAATCATGAAAGAACTAGCATATTAACCTGAAGCAAGATGCAGAGTACAAATAGGCATTCTTGGTCCATTAAAATGATGTTTCATGTAAAACAGAAATGGCATAAGTAATGAGATCAGTAAACTGCACAATGTTGTCACTGCTGCATTCATAATCAGCTATGGGTGCCACTGGCAGTTTAGACTGGTGCCACTAGCAGTTTAGTTTTGACACAACTAATAATCATATGAAATGTAAAATGTGTTGGGGGATACAGACATACACTTGAACATGCCTCTATGGAGAAATGAAGCAGTTTAAATACAGGTCTCAACAAAACCTGTAAGAAATAACAGAACACCTTACAGATAATGGTAAGATACTTACAATTTTGACACTGCATCTATTTTCAGAAGCAAAATTATGTTATAAATTGGTGGATCAATTAACTCTGAAAATAAACATGGTTCTATAGTCATCGTCCCACTGTAATCCTATTTTGTCACAAATCATCTTTGGAAAAATATGTTAAAATCATGAGCCAAATATAATCCTTTTGTACAATAAATCATCTTTAAGAAAATCTTGTTACAATTATGTGCTCACTGTAATCCCATAGTATAATAAATCATTTTTGAATAAAACCTTACATTATTATCACATGCCCATTGTAATCCCTTTGTTCAATGAATTATTTTGAAAAAAAAATTAGCTTTTGTTATAGTCATCTGTCCATTGTAATGTGTTTGCATCAAAATTCATGAGATAAGCATTGAATGCACAACTAATCAGCCAATGGCTACGTCAAAACTGTAACCATAAAAGAATAAACATTGTTAAACAAGCCAATAATGGAATACTGGATGATGCTGATCCACATAAAGTGCATTTTCCTGATGACAGCAATCTATTTTTACTTTTAGAATGTGTACCAACAACTGACACACCATATGACATATTGCTGAAAATATCAAAGTAAGACAGACTGATGTTATGTAAATACATATTCATGACAGGAGCTTTCTGTCTGATGTGAATGGCTTCTAATATCTATAGTCTCCTACAATATCTAGTATGATTCTGGTATTATTCACTATGATCTCCCTCATTACTCTAGTTCCATGCTTTTGTTCTTGTTGTTTGATTCCATCACAACTATTTCTGAAAAGGGGGATATGGTGAATGCATTGAATTACTTGCCGGTGTCTATAAAGAAACAGGTATGTATAACACTAGAATGGATAATAAAAAGCTATATGAAAAGCAGCAAGGTTCCCAGGATAAGAAGTCAAATATAACATCTAAATTTCTATGACAGATCTAGAAAAACGATTAGCAGGTGGGTTATGCATTCTTGGATTGCCTCAAAGCATCTGACACCAATCCAAACAGGTGGCTGAGAAGAGAACATATGACATTACACAAGTACCCTACCTTCAATACTGCTGAGAAATCCAGAAGGGCCACAGATCAAGAAAAGCATTGTTGCGTTTCTGTCTTTACTGAGTGTGAGCAGGAAAACTGAGCTTTTGGCTTTCAATGTTTGCTGTCAGGAAGCTGCATCCTGGTTATGAAGGATTCTTGTGATAAGATGAACAAGTTTTTATAAAAAGAGAGATAAGGTCCAGAACACAGAAGAAAATGTAAATAATATATTCCTTGAGAATAAAGTTACAGACAATGTATATCTGGTGGACCGGAAGTAAGATTAGGTTGGGAGTGGTCGCTTAGTGCTTGTCATGTAATACTTCTGAAGTGTCAATATGTTCTGTCAATGTTGAAATAGTTAAGGAAGGTGGGGAAGAGAACCTACATGTCAAAACAACAACTGTTATATGTGTTGTGACAGGACAGTCTAGTGTTGCATAGCTGTTGTGCCAATTAGGACAGTTCAGTTTTAGTGTTGCGTAGATGATGCGACAACCAGGAGAGTTCACCACTAGTGTTGTGTAGATGAACCGTCTCAGTTGTCGCAACATCCACACAACAGTAAAACTGAACTGTCCTAATTATTGCAACAACTATGCAACGCTACCCCAACCTGCCGTAACACATAGAACATTTGTTGTTGAGGCTCTTTAGTTGGCACAAACACCCATGCAACACTAGTGTTGAAGGGGCCAATTTTTTGCAACACCTGCACAAAACCAGTGTTGAACCGCCCCAGTTGTCCTTGCAACACATACAGGCCAGACTCTCATCCCAAGTTGACTGGAGGCAGGGTAGTATTTTCTTCTGCTCGTGGTTTGATCATTGGTTATGGAACAGTTTGAGTAGGATGGGTTGAGTGCTGTTGCAAAGAACCTGGTATGGAGCAAGCTGTGGTGGGAATGTAATGGAAGTACTTTTGTTTTATCATGAAGGTGATGAATGTTTGTGATTACAAAGTAGCTTGCTTCTGTGGTTTGTTGTTTTGTTATGTCTGCTTTTGCTGCCAAGTGGAGCTTAGTCTTGTCATAGGTACCTTTTGAATTAATCATACGTATCATCCCACAACTAAGTATTTGGGCTGTTGCTGCTCCCACTATACATACATGAATTTACAGAAGGGCATGACTGAATATCTCTGTGAAATTATTCCCAAACAACTTCATCCCCATGCTTCTCAAAAAAAAAAAAAAATGCAAATGAATTCTGTACGGTCAATTAGTTTTCACACATGTGAAGTAATTATTCTAACATTCCAATTAAATGTTCATGTAAATATCTAAGGTAAGAAAGGCCAGATTTAGGATCTGCCTAAAAAAACACTATTTGGAAAGTGCTTACCACTTAACGTTACTATCCAATATACTAAGAATTTTCTTCTTTCTTGAACACAAATCATTTTCCTTAGCAGTAACTCTGTACCGCTGACATGGAGCCGCTTGGCAATTTGGAGCTGAAGCACACAGGAAATTAGATAACCTATTGGAGCAAGAGGATGGCTGAGAGGCTGCTGTTAGAGGTGATCGATGTGACTTTCTGCATTTCTCCTGATGGCTGCTTTTCCTTCCATAAAATCCCTTAGTATTTGGATTCATCTTTGACCTTTTCCTACTTTCCTGTTGTTCCTGGCTACAATGGGCCTCTAAGTTTTCCTGTGATTCTTCACAGAAAACATCAGGCAGCATACAACTTAATGGTGAGGAGTTATCCAAATTGCTTGAAAGACTTGAAAACATCAGCGTTGTGGGTGCTGCATCTGAAGAAGAAATTTCTTCCAAAGTTATCAATGAGTGATCTGGTGACTGAGGAACTGAATGTGAAGTGATGGTTGATGAAGAGGAAGAAGCATCTGACATGTTGCTTGCTGTATCATGAAGAAAGCTATGACCTTCAACTGCGAGGCAATCCTCAGCAAATGACAGCAAGCCAATGCCCCCTGCAAGAAATAACAATTACAACTGAATTGCAGAAAAACTTGCAGCCAAGATAGTTACATGGATAAATAATATCAAAACAAGCCTACAGCTTTTGTCTTTGAGGAAAAAGGAAAATACTTTTTGTGAACCTTTCCGTATTCAGGAGTAGAGACATATTCTGTGCAAACATATATTCATTAGACTTTGATTTAATAGGAAGAGAAATATCTTCTAAATCCCAAGCATAAATGTCTTGAATGCTTCTAATACCAGTGATTTACCAGCAAACTGTTAGTGTTCTGCAAATCATCTTGTACATTTCAAAACACCTTTTGATTCAAGTCACCATATGTCCTCTACTGTGGAAGCACTTCATGACTATTATGTAACCAAATTCATTAACCATTCAGGATAAGCATTAGACAGAACATCCACCTACTAATACAGATACAGTACAGGATGACAATCAGCAAATATGATTCTTCTAAAATAAATATGGATTGTCTTCCTGGGACAAACATTTTCTGCAGTCAACCAAAATCTTGGTTCACTGTACCCCTACATGGTTAAACAGACTGATGTCTGCATTCTATGTTTCTGATGCTAGGGTCTGTGGGTTACGAAGAGAGACTTTCTTCTGCTTGGGGCAACTGTTGATGCCCCAACATCAACAGTTAGGTAAATAGAATCTATTTACCTAACTGAATGAATCCTCACCCGATAACTTTGAACTTACAATAGCAATATCAGGGTTTTAAGTTAGAATACATGAAAGCAGACCAAGTACTATTGGATGCGGGAAGTAAATGTATAATTTAGCCAATAAGTGGGACAGTTTTCATTCTATGGAAGGTGTAGTTCTAAAGGTTATCCATATGTGTACAAACAAAAATACATCCATAAAGATGTATACAAGCCTACTTTACCATTTACATACACAGACATGCCTGCATAAACACATATATATGTATACGTATCTACATACTCACTTGTACAAATATATATACACACATACATATTTACACATCCACCTGTACACATATGTATACACACATGCAAACATGTATTCCCACTCTAAGATATCTGTATATAAACATGCTTTTACATGCAAGAAAACGTACCCCATGTGCATGTATATGCTTACTCATGTAATCAATGGATCATACATATTCAGTGCTAATGAAATGTCAATCTTGATGCTAACCGTTGCAGAAAGAAGCAGTTATAAGAAAATACTGTATGAACCACTGCTTTCATGAATATTTCCAGGAAGTGTAAACACTGATCTTTGTTTTACATATCCGTTTCTATATATGTCTCATGTTTTTTCAGTAGAAAAGAGGCCATCAGAACAGCAGATGGAAACAGCGATCAAGTACAATCAACGAGATCTTCAAGGTCTATGGGGTGATCCTTTTCATGAAAATGTTTAGTGACTGCATTTTTGTGGACATCCCTGCATACTGCATGATGGTGTCATTGACACCTCTACATTACAGATGTTTAAGAGAAAGCAGCAGGAAGTCAAGAGGAAGGTGCAAGGGTTGAAAACAAGGGCAAATGAGAGTTAGGATCAGAGAGTATCATTAAACTTTAGGGAGAATAAAAACGAATATTTTGATGGAGGGAAATAATGTGCAAATGACATGAGAACAAATGGGAACATAGGTGAAGGGGGCAAAGGGGGAAGTGATAACAGGTAGTGAGGAGATGGAGTGAGTATTTTGAAGGTTACAGTGTTTGATGATAAGAGTGGCAGATGTAGGGTGCTTAGTTTGGAGTGGCGTGCAAAGTGAGAGTCAGGGAGAGTGGTTTGGTGAAGAGAGAAGAGGTGGTGAAAGCTTTATGGAAGGTGAAATCCAGCAAGGCAGTAGGTTTGGATGGTATTGCAGCTGAATTCATTAAGAAAGGGGGTGACTGTGCTGTTGATCAGTTGGTAAGGATATTCACAGTATGAATGGATCATGATGAGGTGCCTGAGGACTGGCAGAATGCATGTATAGTGCCAGTGTACAAAGACAAAAGGAATAAAGGTGAGTGTTCAAACTACATAGGCATAAGTTTGCTGAGCATTCCTGGAAAATTGTATGGGATGGTACTGATTGAGAGGGTGAAGGCATGTGCAGAGCATCAGATTGGGGAGGAGCAGCGTGGTTTCAAAAGTGGTAGAGGATGTGTGGATCAGGTGTTTGCTTTGAGGAATGTGTGGATCAGGTGTTTGCTTCGAAGAATCTGTGTGAGAAATACTTAAAAACAGAAGGATTTGCATTAGCATTTACTGATCTGGGGAGGGCATTTGACAGGGTTGACAGAGATGATTTGTGGAAGGTCTTATAAGCATATGGTGTGGGAGGTAAGTTGCTAGAAGCAGTGAGAAGTCTTTATCAAGGATGTAAGACATGTGTACAAGTAGGAAGAGAGAATGATTGGTTCCCAGTAAAGGTCAGCCTGCAGCAGGGATGTGAGATGTCCCCATGGCTGTTTAATCTGGTTATGGATGAGGTGGTTAGGAAGGTAAATGCAAGGGGTAGCGATGCTGTTTCCTATGGGGCAGGGTGGTGCTGGGAATGGATGAAGGCAAGCTTGAATATACATTCTTTGAAGAATGTACATGGATATGCATGTAGCATTTATGGAACTGGGGAAAGCATGTAATAGGGTTGATAGAGATGCTTTGTGGAAGGTATCAAGAGTATATGGTGTGGGAGGTATGTTGCTGGAAGCAGTGAAAAGTTTTTACCAAGGACATAAGGCATGTAAACGAGTAGGAAGAGAGTAAAGTGATTGGTTCCCAGTAAATGTCGGTTTGCAGCAGGGGTGCGTGATGTCTCCATGGTTGTTTAATTTGTTTATGGATGGGGTGGTTAGGGAGGTGAATGCAAAAGTTTTGGAGAGAGGGGCAAGTATGCAGTCTGTGGTGGAGGAGAGTGCTTGGGAAGTGAGTCAGTTGTTGTTCGCTGATGATACAGCGCTGGTGGCTGATTTGGGTGAGAAACAGCAGAAGTTGGTGACTGAGTTCGGTAAAGTGTGTGAAAGAAGAAAGTTGAGAGTAAATGTGAATAAGAGCAAGGTTATTAGTTTCAGTAGGGTTGAGGGACAAGTTAATTGGGAGGTAAGTTTGAATGGAGAAAAACTGGAGGAAATGAAGTGTTTTAGATTTCTGGGAGTGGATTCAGCAGCGGATGTAATCATGGAAGTGCAAGTGAGTCATAGGGTGGGGGAGGGGACGAAGGTTCTGAGAGTGTTGAAGAATGTGTGGAAGGCGAGCACATTATCTCAGAGAGCAAAAATAGGTATGTTTGAAAGAATAGTGGTTCCAATAATGTTATATGGTTGCGAGGCATGGGCTATAGATAGAGTTGTGCGGAGGAGGGTGGATGTGTTGGAAATTAAATGTTTGAGGGCAATATGTGGTGTGAGGTCGGGGGGAGGATGTTATTTCATGTGTGACAGGGAGGCGACAGGAATGGATAAAGTCAGCAAGTATGAATATGTACATGTGTATATATGTCTATGTCTGTGTATGCATATGTATGTATACGTTGAAATGTATAGGTATGTATATGTGCGTGTGTGGGCATTTATGTATATACATGTGTAAATGGGAGGGTTAGGCCACTTTTTCGTCTGTTTCCTTGCGCTACCTTGCTAATGCGGGAAATAGCGATTAAGTATAATAAGTAAATAAATATATGAATGTGTATATGAGTGAATGGGCCATTCTTTATCTGTTTCCTGGCACTACCTCGCTGATGCGGGAAACAGTGATTAAGTAAAAAAAAAAAAAAAATTATAATGTAACTATATGTATGTGTATGTATGTATATATGTGTGTAAATGAGTGGATGGGTCTTTCTTCATCGGTTTCCTAGCACTATCTCGCTGACATGGGAAAAAGCGATTAAGTAAAAAAATATATATATCTATAATGGATATGGGTAGCCCTTTTCATTTGACTTTCCGACCACTCAGGAAGTTGCATAACCTGACTGATCAGTTGTTGTAAGGTGTTCATACTGATACATCATAATTCTGGAAATTCTTATCTTTTTTCTTACATGTTGAAAAAACTGTGGATCACCTATGGAATTCATTATCATTGTATTATTCATGTAAAGTCTGTGAAGTTCAGGATTTATATGACCACTAACGAACTTGCTTTCCTTTATATTAGGTGATTTATATTTGCAAGAGTATCTGGGTGGAACTAGAACCTATGAATGTATCCCAGGTACCTCCCAGAGGTTTGGTTATTTTTTCTGATTTTCTGAAAGTCTGGGTTTGAATTCATAATGAAGATTTGTCCATAAGAAGATGGGCTATGGTATTTCAAAGATGGAATCAACTTAAGCAGTACACTCGGTAAAAACTAAGGATGCTAGTCCCCTTTAGTGACAAGAGTCTAGTTTGAGAGAATCCTCAGCAAAGAATCTATTCAGGATGTATGGTGCCTTCATGTATTCCCCCCTACCCCGAAGAAAAGATAACCATAACAGACTCAGAGCTAAATCAGTTGTAACTGTAAATATATCAACCCATACCCCAAAGAGAAGATAACCATAACAGACTCAGAGCTAAGTTAAATGTAACTGTAAATATATCAATTTCCAAGATGCATTTCTGCAGCCCCCATCTTGCTACTATACAAAGTGAGGTATATTTCTAAAGTGGGGTGAGCCCTCATAAGTTTTCCCCTCACAGTAACACTGTAAAAAGTCACTGGGAAGAGAAAGTACTTTTTATGAAAGCTACTATCTCACACCATGTGCCTCACAAAAAACCATTCTCTCTCTATACTGAATTCTATGAGAAGAGTTTGCTAAAGTTCCCACTCAAAAATCTGTTCCTTCAATAGCCTACAACTAGCAAGGTCCACTACATAATCTTTTCTCCTGACAAGTTGACACTTACTGGAAATGATTGGATATGTGTGCAAATACTCTAGTTGACATCATACCTCCACTTACCATTTCTGAACATTTTCTGATTCACAAAACATGAATGTATGCTCCATATGCTTCCAAGCTACGAATGTTAGTTCAAATAGAGGAATCTAATTCTGCAATCTGACTAAAAGTTTTGAAAGACAGATGCCTATATTGATGTCACTGAACTCCAGCTACATGTGGTTAAGCTGCAAGTGACAAGTCACCTTAAGCACGGATGTGTTGTCAGCCGAAGAAAAGGAGTAAAATATTGATAAAGTTTCTATCTATGGACTCTCACAGGGCTCCTGAAGCCAGCTGTGTCTAATGGTAGGAAGACAGGTCAAGAATAGTGGTGATGTTTTGTGTATGTATGGGTGGAGCAGGAGCAGGTCAAGCAATGAATAAGCTTTCAGCATCTTCACTATGGAAATTGCATCTTGGGTTTCAGGGTTCTTGCAACATGATGAATCAGTATTAGCAAAGAGATAGGCATGATGCCCACAACACAGATGAGAAAGTGTAACTTGTACATGCTTATACAGGGTTTTAGATGAATGTATGTCCATTGGAGTTCAGGAGTGGGTTGGGGATGGGGGGAATTGTCTTGTGTTTGTCAAGTTATTAAAGTATGTATGTGGTTTGTCAAAGTCTTGTTCAGTGGGGGATTTGCAGAACACTATAGGTTGCTAATGTGTGAAGGATACGCTTTTTATTTCTACTTAGGGGATGGTGGTTGGTGATAGAACAGTTTGGATGAGAAGTGTCTAGTGTTGCTACAATGAAGTAATCATGAGTGGACATAGCAGTAGATGGAACCACCCAAGAATCACATCCACACAATGCTGTTGGGACTACTGTAACTTCAAACATATCCAATTTTTCCATAAGTCAACAGAGCAACTACTCCCTCCAATATGCTCTTTAATCCATCTAAGACCTTAGGCATCACTTTCACACTATGACCCACTTCAACCCCACTGGTTCTGCCGGGTCCCCCCATTCAAAGTTACACTCAAACCATCCTGTCCCATTCCCATGCAGCAACTTATTATCTTTATTTTGTTTGCATTAAATTTCAAATTTTCCCTTCACTCACTCTCCCACACTCTGTCAGCAGCTTCTGTAAGTTCTTCAGTTTGCCACGAGAGATGTCATCTGCAAATGACAACTGATGCACTTCCCCTTACATACAACAGATCTGCTCTTACCCGAAGACCTTTGCATTCACCTACCTCCCCATTCCTTTTATGACCAGATTAAGCAACCATGGTGATATCACACATCTTTGATGAAGACCCACATCTTCCAAAAAAACTTGCAAATTGCAAAACACCTTGCAACTACCTAACTTGTAAAGGAAGCATAGCTCAGGAAGGTCAAAAATATGCTGGAGTGGTATGGTAATGCCATATTTGGGTCTAACCTTTTTGATAGGACAAAATTATCTAACATGCATCTTTCACAACTGTCAGTGAAAAAATAAGTCTCCACTCAATCTAACGCTTCGAAAAAGGAATACATACCTTCAAAGGACTGTTCTATATTTGTCTGAAGTAGATTTGCCTGTAGGACATGGTCACTGTCCCACAAAAAAAAGTCCTCATCATTCTTGGTGTTCTGAATGCTATGTGATGGAGTAATCTTCCCTATCCCTGACAATCTGCTATCTACTGCTGATGAACAGTCCCAACTGAAAATAGATACCGGTAACAATAATATATATATTCAGATCTCAAGTAAAGTAAATTCTATAAAACAATCACCAGTAGTCAATGATGGACATATGCTCTGCTGGCAATATAGTTTTCTTCAAATTTTAAAGCTAAAAAAATGAAAGAAAAACTAGACTAGAATCCAGAAAAAAATATAATGAGCAGACAAGGTACACCTAGACCAGGTTCAAGTTTGTTCTGGTGTTGGGTATCTGAGAAGCTGAAACCTAGCAAACAAAACACATTGGGTAAAATTATCCCTACAACTGGAAGAACTTACGAAAAATTTTTTCTGACTTTCATTGGGTAAATTACTGTCTCGTGTGGTGATTCTTCTGTCTTTGTTAAGTACATAATAGAGGTTTCGTGTGGTGATTCTTCTGTCTCTGTTAAGTACATAATAGAGGTTATTGTATCAGAAATGAAAGTATTTATCCCTTCTTCCTCTTACGTGACCTCTTCTGCCAATCCATGGTTCAACCGTTCCTGTTCTGAGGCCATTCAGGAAAGGGATCAAGCATATCAGGTTTGGAAAATCTCTTCTTCCTCTGATTCCCATTAAGCATTTATCACTGCCTGTAATCACTGCAAGCTCATTATCCTTGTGAAAGAGAGTTACTTTATTCAAAGGTGCTTGCTCACCTTTCCTCATCATTCACTGATAGGTTTTTCTGGTCTTTCACTAAGGGCATCACAAACAACTTTTGTCTTTCAACTTTTCCTTCACTTTTCTGTTCTGACAGTACTACAGCCATCTCTCCAATAAACAATGCAACTCTCTTTGGTTACCGTTTGTTCTCTAATTCCACCTTTGATAACTCTAACATTCCATCACCCTCTGATGCTCCTTTTACTAATCATATTCCCCTCCCTGTAATCTCTTTTTGGGCTGTCAAAAAAGTGCTCCTCTCTCTGGTTAGAAGCAAGGATTATGTCCTGATGGCATCTATCCCCAAGTACTGAGTGTGCCTCTGAACTTGCACTTGTGCTTGTTCATCTGTTCTGCTTTTGCCTAAAAACCAGAAATGTTCCTTCTAGGAAGCATGTACTGGTACATCCAATCTCTAAGAAGGATGGCCCTTCTAAACCCTCGAAATATTGACCTGTTGCTTTGACATATACCATTTTTAAAGTCTTTGAATCCCTCCTCAACAACCATATGCTTAGATATCTTGAATCCCGTAGTCTTCTCTCTAATCACCAGTACGGCTTTCATAAGGCAGATCCACAGGTGAATTCCTTTCCTATGTTTCTAATGTCTGGTCATCACCCCTGAAAGATTTTTGGGAAACCTATGGAGATGCCCTTGGCATATCCAAAGATTTTGACAGGGTTTGGCATCAGGCTTTCATCTCTAAGCTCCCCTCTTCTGGTTTCCCTCCCTCAATTTGTCCCTTTATATCTTGCTTCCTCTCCAGCCAATCTATTTCCATAGTTGTTGATGGATCACCCTCTTCCCCCTTTCTCCATCAAAAGCAGTGTCCCTCAAGGTTCTGTACTGTCTCCTACACTTTTATCTATTTTTTCATCAGTTTTTTCCCCTCCACAAATAACCAGATGCACTCATATGCTGATGACTCAACACTGCATTCCTCAACATCCTTCAATTTCACTCCTTCTCTCACTTGATCTACATCTCGTTTTGACACAACCTCCTTTATAAACTCAGACAGGATATCTCAGTAGGGCAGATGAAATCTGGTTAAGTTCAATGCCTCCAAGACCCAGTTTCTAATCATCTCTCTGTCAAAAAGTTGAGTCAACAGGTTGATCACTTTCCTTCTTCTAAAGGTATTACTTTGGTATTTGCTCCCAACAGCTGGCTGCTTGTGTGCCCCCACCATTAGACAGACCACACAATACTCGGCAAACTGTTGTGCTATATGATTACTGTGTGGCCGTTGGCAACTTAAGGGTGGGCCATTTTGATAGCTGTTTCTTTTCCTATACCTCAAAGCTTTGGAACCCTCCACCCTCTCAAGTCTTTCCCAATAACTATGACCTGTTACATTTTAAAAGATGGTTTTTCACTTCCTCCAAAATTTTTAAACAGTTCCCATTATCTCTTCCTTATCCCTTTCATAATCCTCTCTATATTTCAATTAAGGCTCAGCCTTGATGTAGACTTTGTCCATGACTGGTGCTTCCAACATAAAAAAAGATAAAAAATGGACTGAACTATGCAGGAAACTGAAAACTGAACATCTATTAAATGAAGCGATGATATCATGGGGGTCAAATTGCACACTGTAAGTTAAGCTTTTCTAATCTGAAAAGCATAAAAATCATTTCGAAAAAAATTAATCTATAATTACTGCATAATTCAGATGGTTGGTACCATTATCTGATTTGATCCAAAAAGAGTAACAATGAAATAAAAGAAGTAAATTTGCTAAATTATGTTCTGACAGGGTGAGGGATTACCAACTTTTGGTGAAAAGTGGTGTAATGACTTCTGTATATAAAGAGAAACAAAAAGATCAAGGTGAAAATATCAGAGACAGAGGCACTAGACTACAGCAAAAACTCAACCTGTACTAAAGAAAAAACTAAATATTCAAGCTGTGAAGATTTATAAACTTGCCACTTCATGAAAGGGCACTAATATTTCTAAAGAGAACTGTTAAGCAATCAATGACATTACACCTCATATTATTGTAAACTATCAGTTTCAGATTTTACATGAAAGAGAGGGGAAATATTACAACATGTAAGCTGCAAATCAACAAAAACTACATCAAACAAAATAAATAGCAAGACAATAAGTTGAAACTGGACACAAGATGCTGATGAAGTTATCTTACCCAGGGTCAAACATATCACAGGTGTTCATTGTTCTTAGTTGCAGCTCAGGAGACAGAGGAGGTAGGTCATTTAGGGTTACATACCCCATTCTTTCACTTGACATCATCTGTGAAGTACTTTAGTTATTAGTTCTAACAGATAACATTATCTGGAATCACCAATCTTAAATAATCTCAATGATGGGAATTCTAACAGTAAACTCTCAGTAAATATAATAGGTGATTTGAGCATAACTGTAAGAAAGTAAGTTCTCATGAATTCTCAGAATTATCTTATAACAGTTTACCTTGTGGACACTTTCTGTGTATTTAGGAGGCTCATCCTAATCACTGGGTAGGAATGTGAAATACTTTTTCTCATCGTTAAGATGAGACTGATTCATTAAAAACATCCTTTCCATATGGGAATATACAGTGTAAGGTTAGGTTAGAAAGAATTGCTCCATTCATGGGCATAAGGACCTTAAATCTAAATTTATGATATATGGGTGCTTTATAAAGATAACTTAGGCCCTAAATATGTAATTCTACCCAAATCATTTTGACAAGATGCTGCATATGAAGTTGTTATTCTAATTTTTGTACTTTGAAAGAGAATCAATAAATAAAATGAAATGAAATGATACATATCAAGAGCTCTGGGCATGTAGGAAACACTCAGACACAAGCATCTGGTGAAAGTAAGTGAGCTTGGGAAGGAGATTTGTGTGAGGAAGTACCAGGAGAGACTGAGTACAGAATGGAAAAAGGTGAGGACAAAGGAGGTATGGGGAGTGGGGGAGGAATGGGATGTATTTAGGGAAGCAGTGATGGCTTGCGCAAAAGATGCTTGTGGCAGGAGAAGAATGAGAGGTGGGCAGATTAGAAAGGGTAGTGAATGGTGGGATGAAGAAGTAAGATTATTAGTGAAAGAGAAGAGAGAGGCATTTGGACAATTTTTGCAGGGAAAAAAATGCAAATGAATGGGAGATGTATAAAAGAAAGAGACAGGAGGTCAAGAGAAATGTGCAAGAGGTGGAAAAGAGGGCAAATGAGAGTTGGGGTGAGAGAGTATCATTAAATTTTAGGGAGAATGAAAAGATGTTTTGGAAGGAGGTAAATAAAGTGCGTAAGACAAGGGAGCAAATGGGAACTTCAGTGAAGGGGGTTAATGGGGAGGTGATAACAAGTAGTGGTGATGTGAGGAGATGGAGTGAGTATTATGGAGGTTTTTTGAATATGTTTGATGATAGAGTGGCAGATATAGGGTGTTTTGGTCGAGGTGGTGTGCAAAGTGAGAGGGTTAGGGAAAGTGATTTGGTAAACAGAGAAGAGGTAGTAAAAGCTTTGTGGAAGATGAAAGCTGGCAAGGCAGCAGGTTTGGATGGTATTGCAGTGGAATCTATTAAAAAAGGGGGTGACTGTATTGTTGACTGGTTGGTAAGGTTATCTAATGTATGTATGATTCATGGTGAGGTGCCTGAGGATTGGCGGAATGCTTGCATAGTGCCATTGCACAAAGGCAAAGGGGATAAGAGTGAGTGCTCAAATTACAGAGGTATAAGTCTGTTGAGTATTCCTGGTAAATTATATGGGAGGGTATTGATTGAGAGGGTGAAGGCATGTACAGAGCATCAGATTGGGGAAGAGCAGTGTGGTTTCAGAAGTGGTAGAGGATGTGTGGATCAGGTGTTTGCTTCAAAGAATGCATGTGAGAAATACTTAGAAAAGCAAATGGATTTGTATGTAGCATTTATGGATCTGGAGAAGGCATATGATAGAGTTGATAGAGATGCTCTGTGGAAGGTATTAAGAATATGTGGTGTGGGAGGCAAGTTGTTAGAAGCAGTGAAAAGTTTTTATCGAGGATGTAAGGCATGTGTACGTGTAGGAAGAGAGGAAAGTGATTGGTTCTCAGTGAATGTAGGTTTGCGGCAGGGGTATGTGATGTCTCCATGGTTGTTTAATTTGTTTATGGATGTGGTTGTTAGGGAGGTGAATGTAAGAGTTTTGGAAAGAGGGGCAAGTATGCAGTCTGTTGTGGATGAGAGAGCTCGGGAAGTGAGTCAGTTGTTGTTTGCTGATGATACAGTGCTGGTGGCTGATTCATGTGAGAAACTGCAGAAGCTGGTGACTGTGTTTGGTAAAGTGTGTGAGAGAAGAAAGCTGAGAGTAAATGTGAATAAGAGCAAAGTTATTAGGTACAGTAGGGTTGAGGGTCAAGTCAATTGGGAGGTAAGTTTGAATGGAGAAAAACTGGAGGAAGTAAAGTGTTTTAGATATCTGGGAGTGGATCTGGCAGCGGATGGAACCATGGAAGCGGACGTGAGTAATAGGGTGGGGGAGGGGGAGAAAATTCTGGGAGCCTTGAAGAATGTTTGGAAGTCGAGAACATTATCTCGGAAAGCAAAAATGGGTATGTTTGAAGGAATAGTGGTTCCAACAATGTTGTATGGTTGCGAGGCGTGGGCTATGGATAGAGTTGTGCGCAGGAGGGTGGATGTGCTGGAAATGAAATGTTTGAGGACAATATGTGGTGTGAGGTGGTTTGATCGAGTAAGTAATGTAAGGGTAAGAGAGATGTGTGGAAATAAAAAGAGCGTGGTTAAGAGAGCAGAAGAGGGTGTTTTGAAATGGTTTGGGCACATGGAGAGAATGAGTGAGGAAAGATTGACCAAGAGGATATATGTGTCGGAGGTGGAGGGAACGAGGAGGAGTGGGAGACCAAATTGGAGGTGGAAAGATGGAGTGAAAAAGATTTTGAGTGATCGGGGCCTGAACATGCAGGAGGGTGAAAGGCGGGCAAGGAATAGAGTGAATTGGACCGATGTGGTATACCGGGGTTGACGTGCTGTCAGTGGATTAAATCAGGGCATGTGAAGCGTCTGGGGTAAACCATGGAAAGTTGTGTGGGGCCTGGATGTGGAAAGGGAGCTGTGGTTTTGGGCATTATTGCATGACAGCTAGAGACTGAGTGTGAACGAATGGGGCCTTTGTTGTCTTTTCCTAGCGCTACCTCGCACACATGAGGGGAGAGGGGGATGGTATTCCATGTGTGGCGAGGTGGCGATGGGAATGAATAAAGGCAGACAGTGTGAATTGTGTGCATGGGTATATATGTATGTGTCTGTGTGTGTATATATATGTGTACATTGAGATGTATAGGTATGTATATTTGCGTGTGTGGACGTGTATGTATATACATGTGTATGGGGGTGGGTTGGGCCATTTCTTTTGTCTGTTTCCTTGCGCTACCTCGCAAACGCGGGAGACAGCGACAAAGCAAAATAAATAAATAAATAAATATAAATATAAATATATTATATATCATTGCATATGCAAGATAACCAATTTATCAGGCAACCCCCAAGTTCATTGTGGATTGACTGCTGCAGCCAGGATTTGTACCTATGTCCTCAACCCTAGGCAGGCGGCCCACAAATGCATCACAGTCAGAAACAGTAACCGCTACACCACTTTATACATGTCACCCTACTAAATCCTTTTTTAATTCTAATCATTCTTGGCAAATTATTATCCATCATCTGAACATTATATCATCTTCCCTTGCAAACAAAACTATCCGATATCAAAAGTAAGAATCATGGAATCATGTGAAGCTAAACTAATAAATCAATTAGTCTTTCAGCAAAATAATTCATACATACATGCATAGGTATCATGAATGAAAATGATCTCACTACCATAAATAAGCCAAACTAATATGCACAATCTGATTCTTTTTATGCTTGTTTCTAGGATTATCGAAATTCAAAATTCACAATTATTCTATCAGTTAATATTATCATTTTTTTTATACTATTTGCCATTTCCCGCATTAGCGAGGTAGCGTTAAGAACAGAGGACTGGGCCTTTGAGGGAATAACCTCACTCGGCCCCCTTCTCTGTTCCTTCTTTTGGGAAAAAAAAAGAAGAGAGGGGAGGATTTCCAGCCCCCCGCTCCCTTCCCTTTTAGTCGCCTTCTACGACACGCAGGGAATACATGGGAAGTATTCTTTCTCCCCTATCCCCAGGGATAATATCCCCAGGGATATTATCATATTCTTCCTAAATAGGTTTACTGTGGTTAAATTGATAATTTCATAAGGTAATCTATTCTAGGAGTCCAGCACTCTATGTGTGAAGTGCTTTCTAATCTTTTTACTAATATCCTTCAGAAAAATCTTGATATTAATTCAAAGGCCATTCTTATCCTCTTAAAAGAACTCTGAGCTTTGAATGTCTTTCACTTATTTCATTAATTTATAACTTTCTATCATGTCATCTCTCTATCCTCTCCTTCGATGTGATTAACTTGAGACGATCTAATCTTTATTCATATCACGTTTCTTAATTCTAGATTAATAGCTCGTCCAATTCTTTCTCTAAAGCGCGTAAATCTTTTCTTAAATATGAAGAACATGGCTGTACAGTATACTCGAAGTGTTGTCTAACATATCTTTTACATAGGACTAAGACCTGTTCCGTATGCATTTTAGACGTACTTAAATAATCTCTACAATTAACATTCCCTGAAATATATTAGTCAAACCTAACCTTTCGAGATAATATCAACCACATCAATCACAACCTCTTCCCCTCCACAATTTTATTTCCATGGAGGATGCAACATAGCATGGTTCATACTTCTCTCACATTAAAAACTTTATAGTAACTTAGTCAGAAAAGACAAACTTACTTTTATACTGCTTTCTCTAAAGGTTACCACCCAGTCGTCTTTACTTCAAAATTTCTGGTATATTCTACAAGTCATTATAGAAAAGTGCAGGGAAATACGGATAAGGAGCATGGCATGAATCACGCCGCCATACGTGTGGATCAGCTGTCACAACAACAACAACGTGGTGGTTCTATTAAAAAGCTAGCAAACACTCGCAGCGAACAGCTGATCATAAAACCACGAACAAGCTCAGCGAACAGCCCTGCATGCGATTAAAAACAAGCAGTAAAGCGAACAATCCAATAAAAGACAGTAAGCACTCGAAATTAACAGTTAAGCATGAGGCCGCAAACATATCGCATCAAGCAGCTAAGCATGAAACTATATATACCTGCAGCGAACAGCTCAGAATGAGACTGATCATTTGCAGCAAACAGATAAAATGAGGTCGCAAACAATGACAGCGAACAGACCGGGATGAGACCGTATACATTCGCAGCGAACAATCCACAAAGGAGTTAAAATTTGTAGCGGACAGCCAAATATTAGGACCGCAAACATTTGAAGGGAACATCCAGTGAGATCGCAAATAATCGCAGCTGAAGTTAGGACTGAGACCACAGACGCGCACAGAAGGCCAAGAATGCACACGCACCGAATAGTCGAAACATATTACAATACCTCCCATCAAGCGGTAGAGAGCATAGCGGGCATTCAAGGTTCAGACCACAAACACTCGCAAGTATCGGTTAAGGCTGAGACCGCAGATGTTAACGGTAGACAACCAAGAACGAAAAAGTTCCCTGCGATAAACTAATAAATCTAACTTTGTGCTGTCAGTTTTTAGAAAACGCAAGCAAAATTGTGAGTTATGTGCGGCTCAAGAAAACTTGGAATATCTATATGGCTATAATCTTGCCGCATAGATATAAATGTTTGAATTAGTATAAAAGTTCAAGCTCACATTTTGCTTTTCAAAGCTATTACTTCATGTGTTTTGTTCTCACTGTGACACTCTTGACTTATTCGCGTTTCATACTTGTTTACATTCTTGCAACCATGGCGACTAAGGATGCCAACTCGAAATCATACACAGAATTGAACGCTATTTTAAGTGAAATGCAGAACGTTAACAAAGCTAAGAGGAGAAAAGCACTTGAAAGATTTCAGCAATTAACATTTGAAAGTGATAAGATACTTGATAAAGATTACTTAACAGAGATTCTTGGATTTTCCTTGACTTTACTCATTACTCGCATGTCGGACGAATCTGAAGTGAATCGCATGAATGCCTCAAATATTGTTCTAAGGTTCATACAGGAGTCAGTTGTAAGAGAAGAACATATGATTGATATCATCCCAATTGTTCACCATAGACTGGCTACTGTGCCAGTCATAGAAGAGAGTGAGGACGTTAGGCTTCTCTTGATTAATATAATCCATGCTCTGACAGTGAATTTTGAGGAAAAACTGATCACATATATGAATGACGTTGTTGATATTCTTAAAGCATCAGTAATAGACTGTAGTCCAGAGGTGCGTAAAGCTGCAAGTGAGTGTGTTAGCACCTATGCTAAGGCTTCAAAGGCAAAGTTTCACATGCAGTCAGGGTCATTAGTGAAGCCTCTCCTTAAAGGACTCGGTCATCAGCGTTTCAAGAATAGAATAGCTTGTTTATATGCTTTAGGTGAGAACATTAATTTCATGATTCTGTATGATATATTGTTTATGGTTCTTTTTTTTTATACGTGTTGATGGTACGAGTCCTTGGAATAATGATTGACATGAATATTTAGCAACAGAATGAGTTTTAGTGATTAGTTATAGCTTAGAAGAGATGTTTTGTCATTGTAGGCCTACCACTAAGGTTGCTTGCAGATGTATATGTTATTGCTAAGCAATTATGTACCGAGATCAAGGCCCAATAGTTTAAGGGGGCTCTGAGAATGAATGTCAAATTACTATTCCAAGCATCCATAGAAATAGACATAGAAATAAGTTGATCTAATTTTCCTTTAATTATTCCTGCAGAGGCGTATTTCACATTGATACAGTGCTTTGACAGTTACCCTCATATTGTGGGTATCGGGAGTAATTTACAGTAAGATATTTTTATGGGGATATTTCTGTAGGAGATATGGTCAAAGGGCATTATTGGATTATGTGTTAATTGATAGGCATTTAAAAAGGAGACTTTTGGATGTTAATGTGCTGAGAGTGGTGGTTGGAGGGATACCTGACCACTATCTTGTGGAGGCAAAGGTTAAGATTTGTAGAGGTTTTCGGAAAAGAAGAGAGAATGTTGGGGAGAAGAGAGTGAGAGTGGTGAGAGTAAGTGAGCTTGGAAAGGAGACTTGTGTGAGGAAGTACCAGGAGGAATTGAGTGTAGAATGGCAAAAGGTGAGGGGAATGGGTGAGGAACGGAATGTATTTAGGGAAGCACTGATGGCTTGCGAAAAGATGCATGTGGCATGAGAAAGGTGAGAGATGGGCAGATTAGATAGAGTAGTGAGTAGTGGGATGAAGAAGTAAGGCTGTTAGTGAAAGATAAAAGAGAGGCGTTTGGACAATACTTGCTGGGAAGTAGTGCAGATGACTGGGAGATGCATAAAAGAAGGCAACAGGGGAGATGTATAAGAGAAAGTGGCAGGAGGTCAAGATAAAGGTACAAGAGTTGAAAAAGAGGGCAAATGAGAGTTGGGAGAGAGTATCATTGAATTTTAGGGACAATGAAATAATGTTTTGAAAGGAGGTAAATAACTTGTTTAAGACAAGAGAACAAATGGGAACATTGGTGAAGGGGGCAAGTGGAAAGGTGATAACAGGTAGTGATGAAGTGAGATGGAGTGGTTATTTTGAAAGTTGTTCGATGTGTTTAATGATAGAGTGGCAGATATAGGGTGTTTTGGTTAGGGTGGTGTGCAAGTGAGAGGATCAAGGAGAATGGTTTGGTTAAGATAGAAGAGGTAGTGAAAGCTTTGCGAAAGATGAAATCCGGGAAGGCAGCAGGTTTGGATGGAAGCGCAGTGGAATTTGTTAAAAAAGAGGGTAAGTGTGTTGTTGATTGGTTGGTAAAGATGTTCAATGTATTTATGGATCATGGTGAAGTGCCTGAAGATTGGCAGAATGCATGCATAGTACCATTATACAAAGGCAAAGGGGATAAAGGTGAGTGTTGAAACTACAGAAGCATAAGTTTGTTGAGTATTCCTATTTATCCTATTTTTCATTATAAACTTGCAAATTCTCAAAAACTTGATGTACCCTAATTTGGAAGGTCCAAGAATTTTTAGCCCTAGGGCCTCAAAATCCTGAATGTACCACTGCTGATTAGTTTAGTAAAATCAGGTGAGGGTGCTACACCTTGCAAATGTATGTTCTTTCTTATTTTATAGATATCATCCATTTAGCAATATTGTTGATGTATATTAGAGGATTTACCATTATATGCTACAAATTAGTAAAGGCAGACAGTATGAATTATGTACATGTGTATATATGTATATGTCTTGTGTGTATATATATATATATGTGTACATTGAGATGTATAGGTATGTATATTTGTGTGTGTGGACGTGTATGTATATACATGTGTATGTGGGTGGGTTGGGCCATTCTTTCGTCTGTTTCCTTGCGCTACCTCGCTAACGCGGGAGACAGCAACAAAGCAAAAGCAAAGCTTCAAATTAATATTACCAGTAAATAAATGATATCTCAAGAGATGGATATGTATTATAGGTATGAATTACAATATACATTTTCAGGTGATCTTTTGCTATATGGAGATAGCAAAATCATCCAGGATGTCAGTGTCCCCCTAGCCCAATGTGCAATGGATCTTCCACAAGTTCGCTTGGCACTAGTAGGAGTGGGTGGAGATTTAGCTCTCTACATGCCTGACCGTTACTCTTACTGGCATCGTATTCTTCCCTTGCTGCTCTTCGGGTAGTATTCAACTAAACTGAAAGAATTTTTAGTTAATTTGGGAGTTTGGTGAGGAATGATTACCTTCACATTTTTTTTTCTAATCCTGTTTTGTGTAAATGTGTAAAGTGGGAGGATTTCAAACCTGCTACTTTCCAATTTATATTAGCTGCCTTTTTATGACACATTGGCGATACATGGGTAGGTTATTTCTTCCATGTCCACAGAGATGATGCTGACTCGTTTTAAAGCAAAAATTAAACAAAGGAGTGCAGATCTTGAGGGATTAGAGAAAATTTAGGATTGATCCTTCTGCTACGCAATGAGACTGGGATTGCCTCAAAATCTGCTGGAAAATAGAAGTCTTTTTTTTGGTATGTCTTTTTATTCTTCTAACTTCAGTGCTTATAAACACTAGTGTGACTTTAGAATCACTAAGCTGAAATTGACAAGAATAATGAAATATCAATTTAAAGGTCTTGTCATTCTTTCTTACATGTTTGCTATTTCCCACATAAGCGAGGTAGCATTCAGAACAGACGATTAAGCCTTTAGAGGGAAAAGATCCTCATGTGTCTTTCCTTGATTATTTCTTTTGAAAAGTAATACAGGAGGGAGGGATTTCCAGCCCCCTGCCCCTGTCTCTTTTAGTTGCCATCTGTTACACTCAGGAGTCACATGGAAAGTACTCTATTTCCCATCCCCAGGGCTGCTGACATGCTACTTCTAAATTCATTCAGATTTTGATGTACCACTGAAAACATTCTTTCACAGTTTGCATCTGTAAAGAATTGAAAGTAATGACAATTTAACTCTAGCCATGTTAACACACAAGTCTTGAATACTAACACCCTTGATTTCATCCATGTAGAACCAAGCAGCATCGCTCTTTTTCAAAACTTCCATGGAAATGTATAGGAAGTGGTATCGGAAAAAACTTCTTCAGCAGCATTATGTAATACTTTTAAAGGGACCCTACTAAAATATAAACTTATTATGCTTACCAAATCATGCAAAATATCTGCTTTATGCAACAAATAATCATGTAGTAAAGGAAAATACTTTCTGAAAGGAATAGGATAGATCTAGGTTTCACTGACAAGAGAAAAAAATTTTGGGACATTTAAATTTAACAGCAAAAGAGTGAAACAGAAGTGATTAAAATAATCTAACTTAAGCAAGGTTAAGTTTTAGTTTCTTTATTTTAATGCACTGAAATCTTGAAAGAACATACCATTACCAGTGCAGTATAATTTGATTAATAAGATTGCAAGTAGACTTCCCAAAAGAGGTCACACAACGGTTGAAAGTGCAGCATATGTAATTCTTGAAAATACTATTTCTATGACAGAACAAACAGATAGGCTTTTCAATGATTGGTGAAAACAGCATGAAACCCCTTTTTTCATTACTTGGCAAATATAGCACAGAACACTATTTACACTACAAATGGGATGTAACAGGAAGATCGTTTTTACCTCTTAGGTTATCATGGGACACATTTCTCTTTTGAATTTTGATTTTACCAATATGATTGATGTTAGTGCATAAGAAAGACAGATAACTAAAGATTTCGATAGTTTGGGATAAGTGTATCTCCTGGATATGAACAGCTTGGGTCAAGATTTGAAAATTCATGCTTTTGTAACTGTAAACGCATAGAATCTTTGGTCCAGCACTGTCAAAGTAGTACAGCCAGAATTTGAAAATCCATGTTTCTGAAAGCTGAAAACTCCCAAATCTTTCATCCTAAACATTCATAATTACCATCAGCTTAGATCATGAGTTTCTATAGTCTCCTGCTTATACTAACCATATGCCATTGTTGTGTGAGAATGTATGGAAAACTTATATTAAAAGTACTTGCATTCTTTAGTTATTTTTTAAATTTTTGGTTCATGTGCACTGCATGCCACTTCCAATGCTTACATAATAGCTGTCAGTCTCTACCTTGTTATGCATACCTTTATTAGTTCATAGGGTTTTAAAAGGGGAGGACCTTGGATAAGTGCTGTGCAATGATTTTGGTAGATTTTTTTTATATTCCCTGTTTACTTATTTATTTATTGTACTTGATTGCCATTTCCTGTGTCAGCAAGGTAGCACCAGGAAACGGACGAAGAATGACCCAT
The DNA here is from genome assembly GCF_036320965.1 of Panulirus ornatus. Lineage (NCBI taxonomy): Eukaryota > Metazoa > Arthropoda > Malacostraca > Decapoda > Palinuridae > Panulirus > Panulirus ornatus. Next base: position 2,282,910 of record NC_092229.1, read on the forward strand.
CCACTCATATACACACATACATACATAAACGCATGTGCACGTACATATACATACACATAAACATATACATATATGTACACATGTAACATGTACATATTCATACTTGCCTTCATCCATTCCTGGCACTATCCCGCACCACAGGAAACAGCAACACTACCCTGTTACAGCAACATAGTGCCAGGAAAACAGACAAAAAAGGTCACATTTGGTCACTGTCTCTAGCTGTCAAGTGTAATGCCCCATAACCTCAGCTCCCTATCCACACCCAGGTCCTACAAACCTTTCCATGGCTCACCCCAGATATTACACATTCCCTGGTTCAGTCCATGGACAGCACGTCGACCCCAGTATACCACATCGTTCCAATTCACTCTATTCCTTGCAGGCCTCTTGCACTCCTGTATGTTTAGGTGCCGATCACTCAAAATCTTTTTCACTCCATCCTTCCCCCTCCAATTTGGTCTCTTGCTTCTCTTTGTTCCCTCCACCTCTGACACATATATCCTCTTTGTCAACCTTTCCTCACTCATTCTCCCCTTGTTTAACCACATTCCTTTTATTACCACACATCTCTCTTACCCTTTCATTAACTACTCGATCAAACTGCCTCACAGCACATGTTGTCCTCAATCATGTCATTTCCAACACATCCTCCCTCTTCCGCACAACAATATCTATAGCCTGTGTCTTGCAACCATGTTGGGGCTACTGTTCTTTCAAACTAGTGATTTTTGCTCTCCTGTTTATATATACATATATTTCACATTCAGTTAGGCACAGTGCTGTGTTAAGGGTATGACATAATCAGACAACAATCTGTGATGATTTTGTAAAATCTGTAAAATTCCAAAATCTGTGCTTTGCTTGGCTTCAAAAACTTTGGATTTTTATTCCTGACCTGTTTCCTAAACTTCTAATCTGTTTAGATTTAGGTAGGGTAGAAAAGCAGAAGGTTGTAAGTAATAGCAAGGGTGTAACCTGGGATGTTGCTGTTGTTTTTGTTGGAAGGCTAGAGGGGCTGTTCCCCCAACTTTGAATGGGAGAGTAAGAACTGCACTTTGTTTAATGAAAGTGATGCTCACAGAGCTTAAACATTCCTGAACATTTATCTCATTACTAGCTGATGCTCCTAGCATGAATTGTAGATGACTTTTCTCATTAAGCACAACAATGTCCAGAATGGACTGACCTGAATACATCCAGTCTTGAAACCATGCCTTTTATCTGAATTGAAAGGGTCATAGCTAGTAGTACAAATTCAGGTCATTTAGATTTATACATCATAGCAGGGAATCCATGTCAGATAGGATGAAGCATGATAAGTAGAGTTGTTCAGTAGGAAGTTCTACATTCACTACAGGCAAGGTCTAGTCATTTTATTCCACATGATAATGAAGTCAACACCACAGTGAGGCAAGCTGCAAGAGGAGATTGCTCATACAGATGTTCTCAAAAGTCATTAGAGACCCACCCTTTACAAAATCCTGGCTGTGTCCTTAAACTGTGTTCACTTTAAAAGTTACCTGATGACTAAAATAGCTTTGACAATTTTTGTGCCTAGTAAGGCAGTACTGGCCATTTTTTTTTTTTTTTTTTTTTTATACTTTGTCGCTGTCTCCCGCGTTTGCGAGGTAGCGCAAGGAAACAGACGAAAGAAATGGCCCAACCCCCCCCATACACATATATATACATACGTCCACACACGCAAATATACATACCTACACAGCTTTCCATGGTTTACCCCAGACGCTTCACATGCCTTGATTCAATCCACTGACAGCACGTCAACCCCGGTATACCACATCGCTCCAATTCACTCTATTCCTTGCCCTCCTTTCACCCTCCTGCATGTTCAGGCCCCGATCACACAAAATCTTTTTCACTCCATCTTTCCACCTCCAATTTGGTCTCCCTCTTCTCCTTGCTCCCTCCACCTCCGACACATATATCCTCTTGGTCAATCTTTCCTCACTCATCCTCTCCATGTGCCCAAACCACTTCAAAACACCCTCTTCTGCTCTCTCAACCATGCTCTTTTTATTTCCACACATCTCTCTTACCCTTACGTTACTCACTCGATCAAACCACCTCACACCACACATTGTCCTCAAACATCTCATTTCCAGCACATCCATCCTCCTGCGCACAACTCTATCCGTAGCCCACGCCTCGCAACCATACAACATTGTTGGAACCACTATTCCCTCAAACATACCCATTTTTGCTTTCCGAGATAATGTTCTCGACTTCCACACATTCTTCAAGGCCCCCAGAATTTTCGCCCCCTCCCCCACCCTATGATCCACTTCCGCTTCCATGGTTCCATCCGCTGCCAGATCCACTCCCAGATATCTAAAACACTTTACTTCCTCCAGTTTTTCTCCATTCAAACTCACCTCCCAATTGACTTGACCCTCAACCCTACTGTACCTAATAACCTTGCTCTTATTCACATTTACTCTTAACTTTCTTCTTCCACACACTTTACCAAACTCAGTCACCAGCTTCTGCAGTTTCTCACATGAATCAGCCACCAGCGCTGTATCATCAGCGAACAACAACTGACTCACTTCCCAAGCTCTCTCATCCCCAACAGACTTCATACTTGCCCCTCTTTCCAAAACTCTTGCATTCACCTCCCTAACAACCCCATCCATAAACAAATTAAACAACCATGGAGACATCACACACCCCTGCCGCAAACCTACATTCACTGAGAACCAATCACTTTCCTCTCTTCCTACACGTACACATGCCTTACATCCTCGATAAAAACTTTTCACTGCTTCTAACAACTTTCCTCCCACACCATATATTCTTAATACTAGTACTGGCCATATGTTTCATATTAAGTCATCATCAGCATTCAGTAAGGAACACCATATAACAGCAGAACAGTTCAAGTATGTTATAATGATATTTTTTGTGCATGGTAGGCATTTATTGTACACCTAATTCTCACTGTCCAGTGCTTCATTGCTTGGAGATTTGCTTATATGGTGATCATGAAAATATAAACTTTATATTGTAGGAATGGAAAAGAGATAAACTTCCCATACACATATGAATGGAAAATGCCAAAGGGAGTCTTGTGCTTGTGAGAAGATAAGTAGCAAGAATAATATCAGCTTTGGTTAAAATTGATAATTTTGAAGGGTTTCGACGCTGGTCATTGTGGTGTTAATGTTGTCAGAGCTCATGGCCTATTTTATATATCAGCAAGAAGAGTTCTTGAGCATGCAAAGAAAATGAGACAGTGTGCTTCAAACATAACACCTTTAGTTACAACAAAGATCATCTGTACTGATAATGAAGTTATGGAGAACATGAAATGAATGTTGAGTGTCTGGATCAAAGATCAGAATTAGCATAACATACCTGTACCTAGTATGATGCATTTCTGCTTGAAAGAAGTATGGTTTTAAGCTGTATTTCTTATTCATTCACTTGGATTTGTGATACATATATGATATATTGCATGAGTCTTGACATTTTATTCATATCTCTGTGAAAATTAAGTTGAGAAATCTCCCCATGAATGTATACCCCTACTTCTTGCATTGAATCCTGTTGATCACAAGTGATTTCACTAAGATGTGTTTACTAGAACATATCTCCAATGTAAAGCAGTATCTGTAATAAATCTTTTAATCTTTCCCTCCTTAACCATCCAATCATCAGTGTCCAAAGAACCACAAAGAAACTTTTAAAGTTTTTTTTATACTTGTTTGTCATTTCCTACATTAGTGAGGTAGTGTATCCCTTAGTAGTCTAAAAGAAGTGGATTGAATGTCTTCTTGTTCATGCTGTCACCAATAAGATAAGCGTTTTCTGCTATTTTGCTAATTGGAGAATTTTGTCACATCCAAAGATTAATTACCTCCACAAGAAGTAATGCACAGCATTGTTGCCCTCTTGCAGGCTAAGAGATGATGATGCTGATGTACAGCAGAAGGCAAAGGAACTCTGGTCAAAAGTGGGACACCAGTATGAACAAGAGAACATTGACCAGCTGAAAGAAGATATTGATTTTGATGTGACCATGGAAGATTATCCAACTGGAGGTGATGGAATTATTGTAACAGAATGAATTAATGTACATCATAACTGTAATGTAGTGTGCTCCTGTTTTTAGTAAGTACTGCAAAGTGTTACATATAAATTATCATTTCATATTAGTAGCTGAACTAGCAAATGTTTAATTTTCAGAAAAGAGACCTTCTGTTGGATGCCGTATTCTTGTACAACGTGCACTCTATCATATTTTGCCTGGGTTGATGACTGATCTGGATGACTGGCTGGCAGGACCCAGGCTACAAGCAGCTAAACTCTTGACTGTCCTGGTCCTCAATGCTGATACGGGAATAACACAGTATGCAGAAAAGATTCTCAAAGGTCTTATTTTAGCAGCTGATGATAGGGAAGCAAATATTATAAAACAGGTATGTGATTTATGTACATTTTAACCTTAAAACTTCAAAAATTTTGAAAGGTGCAGGTCTGAGTAATTCCAGTTTTAAGAAGTTTCTATTCATTATAAATTCATGACATTGCTAATGGGTGCATTGGAACTTTGTATATTTCCACTAATTATCACTGATGATATATTGAATATAATGTCCTTGAAATATAAGTGATTTCAGGGAAGTTTGTACATTTCTATGCTTTGTAATTGCTCAAGATTTGTTTTTCTCACTTTCATGGACTTTTATTTCTAAAGATAATCTCAAACATTACAGCAGTCTTCTTGTGATGGAAATTAATGGAAACATTGGGTGTGAACTTGATGTTTTGAAAGACAAATCTTATGGTAATTTGATAGGTTTGTAAATGTAGGACATGGGTTTAGGGTTTTATTTGAAGATCTTTGGAATGAATATGTATTTTGATAAATTAAATGAGGGAAGGACATACTGGAAGGTGACCCTGACATGCATTATGGTTGTAACGGCACTTTTGTTAATAAAGCCAGTACTTATGTTGAAGAAAAATAAAGATTTATCAGGAAACTTTATGATATACTGTAGAGGAATTAGTGAACATAAGGCAGGGAAATTTATGAAATAAATTCAAGTGTTTTGGGAGCAGCAGAGTGAGTGTCTTAGTAGTTTTGATGCATGGGACTGGGTTATAGTGATGGGTAATTTGAATGCAAAGGTGAGTAATGTAGCAGTTGAGGGAATAATTGGTGTACATGGGGTTTTCATTGTTGTAAATGGAGATGGTGAAGAGCTTGTAGATTTATGTGCTGAAAACGGACTGGTGATTGGGAATACCTGGTTTAAAAAGAGAGATATACATAAGTATACATATGTAAGTAGGAGAGATGGCCAGAGAGCATTATTGGATTACGTGTTAATTGATAGGTGCACGAAAGAGAAACTTTTGGATGTTAATGTGCTAAGAGGTGCAGCTGGAGGGATGTCTGATCATTATCTGGTGGAGACGAAGGTGTAGATTTGTAGAGGTTTTCAGAAAAGAAGAGAGAATGTTGGGGTGAAGAGAGTGGTGAGAGTGAGTGAGCTTGGGAAGGAGGCTTGTGTGAGGAAGTACCAGGAGAGACTCAGTACAGAATGGAAAAAGGTGAGAACAAAGGACATAAGGAGAGTGGGGGAGGAATGGGATGTATTTAGGGAAGCAGTGATGGCTTGCGCAAAAGATGCTTGTGGCATGAGAAGCGTGGGAGGTGGGCAGATTAGAAAGGGTAGTGAGTGGTGGGATGAAGAAGTAAGATTATTAGTGAAAGAGAAGAGGGAGGCATTTGGATGATTTTTGCAGGGAAATAATGCAAATGAATGGGAGATGTATAAAAGAAAGAGGCAGGAGGTCAAGAGAAAGGTGCAAAAGGCGAAAAAGAGGGCAAATGAGAGTTGGGGTGAGAGATTATCATTTAATTTTAGGGAGAATAAAAAGATGTTTTGGAAGGAGGTAAATAAAGTGCGTAAGACAAGGGAACAAATGGGAACATCAGTGAAGGGGCTAATGGGGAGGTGATAACAAGTAGTGGTGATATGAGAAGGATATGGAGTGAGTATTTTGAAGGTTTGTTGAATGTGTTTGACGATAGAGTGGCAGATATAGGGTGTTTTGGTTGAGGTGGTATGCAAAGTGAGAGGGTTAGGGAGGATGATTTGGTAAACAGAGAAGAGGTAGTAAAAGCTTTGCGGAAGATGAAAGCCGGCAAGGCATCGGGTTTGGATGGTATTGCAGTGGAATTTATTAAAAAAGTGGATGACTGTATTGTTGACTGGTTAGTAAGGTTATTTAATGTATGTATGACTCATGGCGAGGTGCCTGAGGACTGGTGGAATGCTTGCATAGTGCCATTGTACAAAGGCAAAGGGGATAAGAGTGAGTGCTCAAATTACAGAGGTATAAGTTTGTTGAGTATTCCTGGGAAATTATATGGGAGGGTATTGATTGAGAGGGTGAAGGCATGTACAGAGCATCAGATTGGGGAAGAGCAGTGTGGTTTCAGAAGTGGTAGAGGATGTGTGGATCAGGTGTTTGCTTTGAAGAATGTATGTGAGAAATACTTGGAAAAGCAAATGGATTTGTATGTAGCATTTATGGATCTGGAGAAGGCATAGGATAAATGATACAGCGCTGGTGGCTGATTTGGATGAGAAACTGCAGAAGGAGGTGACTGGGTTTGGTAAAGTGTGAGAAAGAAGAAAGCTGAGAGTAAAAGTGAATAAGAGCAAGGTTATTAGGTACAGTAGGGTTGAGGGACAAGTCAATTGGGAGGTAAGTTTGATTGGAGAAAATCTGGAGGAAGAGAAGTGTTTTAGATATCTGGGAGTGGATTTGGCAGTGGATGGAACCATGGAAGCGGAAATGAATCAGAGGGTGGGGGAGGGGGTGAAAGTTCTGGGAGCATTGAAAAATGTGTGGAAGTAGAGAACGTTATCTTGGAAAGCAAAAATGGGTATGTTTAAAGGAATAGTGGTTCCAACAGTGTTATATGGTTGCAAGGCATGTGCTATAGATAGAGTTGTGTGGAGGAAGGTGGATGTGATGAAAATGAGATGTTTGAGGATAGTATGTGGTGTGAGGTGGTTTGATCAGGTAAGTAATGAAAAGGTAAGAGAGATGTGTGGTAGTAAAAAGAGTGTGGTTGAGAGAGCAGAAGAGGGTGTTTTGAAATGGTTTGGTCACATGGAGAGAATGAGTAAGGAAAGATTGACAAAGAGGATATATGTGTCAGAGGTGGAGGGAACGAGGAGAAGTGGAAGACCAAATGGGAAGTGGAAAGATGGAGTGAAAAAGATTTTGAGTGATTGGGACCTGAACATACAGGAGGGTAAAAGGCATGCAAAGAATAGAGTGAATTGGAACGATGTGGTATATCTGGGTCGATGTGCTGTCAATGGATTGAACCAGGGCATGTGAAGCGTCTGGGGTAAACCATGGAAAGTTTTGTGGGGCCTGGGTGTGGAAAAGGAGCTGTGGTTTTGGTGCATTACACATGACAGCTAGAGACTGAGTGTGAACAAATGTGGCCTCTGTTGTCTTTTCCTAGTGCTACCTCGCGCACATGCGAGGGAGATGGTTTTCATTTCATATGTGGCGATGAGAATGAATAAGGGCAGACAGTATGAATTATGTACATGTGTATATATGTATATGACTGTGTGTGTATATATATGTATATGTTGAGTTGTATAGGTATGTATGTGTCTGTGTGTGGACATGTATGTACATACATGTGTATGTGGGTGGGTTGGGCCATTCTTTCATCTGTTTCCTTGCTAACACGGGAGACTGCGACAAAGTATGATGAATAAATAAATAAATAGAATGCAATTAGACTTTGAATGATTAGAAATCTGAGTGCAGCAGTATTGGTCTTTTCCATTGAATTATTAGAAATCTGAGTACAGCAGTATTGGTCTGTGGAAAAGAATTTGGCATTGGAAGTTTTATAAAGAAATATGAATTATTTTATGTGACATTTGAGTTCAATGAGAAATCAACCTTATTTGATATACATTGGCCATTACTGTCACTAATTTTGACCCCCATTTTTCTGATGAGATTGGACCTCAGAACTAGACCATGCAATACTTATCAACCTGTTGTTGAGTCACTTGAGTAGTGTGTGGCTATTGGCATCTCAAGAGTAGGTTGTTTTGATAACTATTTCTTTCCCTACACCTCGAAGATTTTGAACTATCTGCCCTCTCATGTCTTTCATAATGACTGTGATTTGGCATTTTAAAGAAGGCTTTCCACTTTCAAAATGTTTAGATACTTTTCTTGTCTCTTTTTCTTTCTGTTTCATTGACCTCTTTATATCTGAGTTAAGGTCTGGTCTTGATGTGGACTTTTTTCCATGACTAAGCCCCCAATGTAAAAATAAGTTAAGGTTCTCTTTCTTTTTGGATCAATGATAAAAACAGCACTTGTTTGGCTTTCACCTATTAGAAATAGCTCTGTTTGTTAAATAGTTACCATTTTTTCAGAACATTCATGATTTTATGTAAAGGTATTTGTAAGAATAATGTTAACTTTAATTTTCATTGTTTTTCTTAAAGAACCAGTAAAAGAACCAGCACTGTATATTACTAATTACCATAATTTTCTGAGGCTGCATGCACCTTTGTTTTGCACTTGTCATAGAATTGGAGTCTCACCTCCAATTTCTGCAGCCAAGGAAAAGGGCATGGGTGCCAACAACCATGGAAGTATGGAAAAATACCCATGTGCCTGATGATTGGACACAGGCAGTAATAGTTCCACTGCATAAACAGGAAGGGCATTGCAATAATAGATTTACTCATTTATTGTTGTTTTTGATTGCCGTTTTCCGCGTTGGTGAGGTAGCTCCAGGAAACAGATGAAGAAGTGCGGAAATGAAAAGAGTGTAGTCGAGAGAGCAGAAGAGGGTGTGTTGAAATGTTTTGTACATATGGAGGGAATGAGTGAAGAAAGATTGACAAAGAGGATGTTTATGCCAAAGGTGGAAGGAACAAGGAAAAGTGGGAGACCAAATTGGAGGTGAAAGGTTGAAGTGAAAAAGATTTTGAGCAGCTGGGGCATGAACAAACAGGAGGGTTAGAGGCACGCAAGTAGTAGAGTGAATTGGAACAATGTGGTATACCTGGGTTGATGTGCTGTCAGTGACCCGAACCAGAGCATGTGAAATGTCTGTGGTAAACCACAGAAAGGCCTGTGGGGCCTGGATGTGGATAGGGAGCTGTGGGTTCAGTGCATTACACATGACAGCTGGAGACTGAGTGTGAATGAATGTGGCCTTTTTTGTCTTTTTTCCTGGCACCACCTCGCTGAAGCAGGGGTAGCGATGCTTTTTCCTGTGGGGTGTGGTAGTGCCAGGAGTAGATGAAGGCAAGAAAGCATGAATATGTATATATGTATATGTCTCTCTATGTGCATGTATATGTTGATATGTATATGTATATAGATGTGCTTGTATGATTGTTTATGTACAAGTATGTGTATATTAGTGGATGGGCCACTCTTTGTCTGTTTCTTGGCGCTACCTCACTGATGTGGGAAATGGTGAGTAAATATAATGATAATATAATAACATCTCTCTATACCCATTCAGTACTTACTTGATCAAACCATCTCACACCACATATTGTCCTCAAGCATTTCATTTCAGACACAGCCATCCTCCTCCATGCAACACTATCCATAGCCCATGCCTCACAGCCATCGGTAATGTTGGTACTACTGTTCCTTCAAACGTACCCATGTTTGCTCTCAGAGATAATGTTCTCTCTTTCCACACATTCTTCATCACTCCCAGAACATTCGTCCCCTCCCCACTCTATGACTCACTTCCACTTCCATAGCTCCATTCGCTGCTAAGTCCACTCTTAGATATCTATAACACTTCACTTCCTCCAATTTTTCTCCATTCAAACTTGAATCCAAAGTAACTTGTCCCTCAACCCTGTTATACCTCATAACCTTGCTATTATTCAAGTTTACTCTTAACTTTCAACTTTCACACACTGATCCAAACTCAGTTACCAACTTCTATAGAGTCTCACTTGAATCAGCTGCCACTGCTTTATCATCGACAAACAACAGCTGACTCGCTTCCCAGGCCTTCTTGTCCCCAACAGACTGCACACATGCCCCTCTCTCCAAAACTCTTGTATTTACCTCCTTAAACTGCACCATCCATAAACAAATTAGACAACCATGGTGACATCACAAACCCCTGCTGCAGACCGACCTTCCCTAAGAACCAGTCACTCTCCTCTCTTCCTACTCGTACACATGCCTTACACCCTTTATATAAACTTCTCACTGCTTCTGGCAGCTTACCTCCTTCATCATATATTCTAAATATTGTATGCCTTCTTGAGATGTATAAATGCCAAATACAAGTCCAACTGTTTTTCTAAATACTTCTCGCATACATTCATCAAAGTAAACATCTGATCCTCACATCTTACCACTTCTGAAACCACTGCTCCTCCCCAATCTGATTCTTTGTACATGCCTTCACCCTCTCAATCAATACCCTCCAATACAATTGTCCAGGTATACTAAAAAAACTTATGCCACTGTAGTTTGAACACTCACCTTTATCCCCTTTGCCTTTGTACATTGGCACTATACATGCATTCCACCAATCCTCTGGCGTTTCATCATGATGCATACATACACCGAATATCCTCATCAACCAATCATCAGCACAGTCACCCACTTCCTTAATGAATATAACTGCAGTACCATCCACTCCCATTGCCATGCTGGATTTCATCTTTTGCAAGGCTTTCACCACCTTTTCTTTCTTCACCAAATCATTCTCCCTGACTGCCTCCCTTTGCACACCACCCCAACCAAAACACCTTACGTCTGCCACTCTATCATCAAACACATTCAGCAGTTCTTAAGAATACTCACTCCATCACTACCTGTTATTACTTCCCACTTGCCAATTTCACCAATGTTCCCATTTGTTCTCTTGTCTTTCACACATTATTTACCTCCTTCCAAAGGATCTTTTTATTTTCCCTAAAGTTTAATGATACTCTCTCACTCCAACTCTCATTTGCCCTCTTTTTCTTCCCTTACACCTTCCTCTTAACCTCCTGCTGCTTTCTCTTATACATCTCCTAGTTATTTGCACTCCTTCCTTGTAAGACCTGTCCTAACACCTCTCTTTTCTCTTTCACTAACATCTTTACTTCTTCATCCCACCACTCACTACCCTTTCTAATCTGCCCACTTCCCACCTTTCTCATGCCACATACGTCTCTTGCACATGCCATCACAGCTTCCCTAAATACATCCTGGTCTTCATCTACTCCCCCCACTTAATTTGCTCTCACCTTATGCCATTATACACTCAGTCTTTCCTGGTATTTCTTCACACAAGTCTCTTTTCCAAGTTTGCTTACTCTCATCACTCTTCTCCCCTATATTCTCTTTTCTTTTTTTGAAAACCTCCTCAAATCTTCACCTTTGCTTCCAAAAGATAGTAATCAAACATTCCACCAGCTGCCCCTCTCAGCACATTTACATTCAAAAGTCTCTCTTTTACACACACATCAATTGATAAGTAATCTAATAATGCCCATTAACCATCTCTCCTACTCACATACGTATACTTGTGTATATCTCTTTTTAAACCAGGTATTCCCAATCACCAGTCTTATTTTTGGCACACAAATCCATAAGCTTTTCACCATTTCAATTCATAGCACTGAATACCCCATGTGCACCAACTATGCCCTCAGCTAAAACATTGTTCATCTTTGCATTCAAATCACCCATCACTAATACCTGGTCTCGTGCACCAAAACTGCTGACACCCTTACCCAGCTGCTCCCAAAATACTTGCCTCTCATGATGTTTCTTCTCATAACCATTTGCATAAGCACCAATAATCACCCATCTACATCCACTTTCAGTTTCACCCACATCAGTCTAGAATTTACTCCCTTACACTCTATCACACACTCCCACAACTCTTGCTTCAGGAGTAGTCCTACTCCTTCCTTAACTCTTGTCCTCTCAACAACCCCTAACTTTACTCCCAAGATGTTTCCTAACCATTCTTCCCCTTTACCCTTGAGCTTCGTTTCTCTTAGAGCAGAATATCCAGGCTCTCTTTCCTCAAACATTCTACCTATCTCTCCTTTCTCCTCATATTGGTTACATCCACACACATTCAGACACCCCAATCTGAGCCTTCAAGGAGGATGCACACTGTCCACTTGACTCCCTCTTCTTTTTCCTCTTTTAGACATTGAAATCCAGTTATGAGAATTATAGAGGAATATTTCCTTGGAACAGTAGGCAAAATGTAATACAGTATAGTGACTTAGAGTTAAAAGGATATGTGAGCCTTTTGTTAGTGAATAATAAAGTTTAGAAATAGACTAGATTTTAACAGGTATACCTTCAGTAAGAAAATATCATTGAAGTACTATACAGTCTTATCAAAGAATGTTTTTTCCCATGGATTCTATCCTTTCTCTGCTGTTAATTTTGGTGCACCCATGTAGCTGCAGTAGCCCCTGGTAAAAAGGTCCTTGAGGTTATATATTATCAATGGTAATGGATTTGGAAAGACTCGTGATAAAGTGAACAGGAAAGCTTTGAGAGAAGTTCTGACTCTATATAGTATGCTAGGAAGACTTTTCAGTACTATCAAGAGCTTTTATAAGAAATCTGTATATGTCTAGCATTAATTGGTAATTTGAACTAATTGTAAAGTATGCCATGTTTATGTTACATCACCATCAGTTTGTAGTGCTTTTACGGAGGATGCATAACATGAAATGAAAGTATGGAAGAGTGATTGTAGTGTGCCACTAAATCTTAGAAAAACAGAATGGTGTTACCACTAATGCTGTATGCAGATGAAGTTATGTTTGCACACGTTGATGATGTATGTAGGAGGAGGATGCTTAAAGTGAATGTGATAAACAGAAGACTCTAGTTTATGAAAGGGATGGGGCATCACAGTGTAATATCACTTTATGTGGTGAAGAACTAGAAACTTTGGATAAGTTTATATATCTGGGAGTAAAGTTTGGTAAAGAAGGTAATGGGAAAGTTGAAATTTTGTACTGAAATCTCTGGTGAGTACCAAGAAAGTAAGTGTAGAGTTTGCAAGAAGTTTTGATGAAGGGTTATTTGTTTCAACTTTGATAGATGGATGTACAGTCCAAGTTTATATATGTTGCAGTGGGTATAACAAAAACCGTAGAAGTGGGTAATTTGGATAGTATTGTTTGAATTAAGAGGATTGAGAAAATGAAGATGCTGTACGAGAGGTATGTGGTTAGAGATAGTCATTAGAAAGGCACATGGATTAAAATCTTTTAGGTTATAGCATAGCTATACGGAATGTATGGTAGATAAAAGGCTGATCCTTTAGATATGTACTGTCTCAAGTGCAGAGAGGCATTGGTCTAATTTGACTAATCAACCATGTATGTATAGTACATAATACCCATTGGGGAAGTTTGTGTTTATTTATAACAAACTAGACATTGGTTGACAGGTATGACTGCTATCAGAGCTTGTATGTACTTGATCCATCCCATGGAATATGAATTGGAATAAATGATGATACATGGATAGTGTTGTGTAATCTGTATTTTTGGCAGGTGATTTTTACTCTTCTATAACTTTTAACAGGTTTTAGACTGTAGCAGATACTTAGGCCACTTCCTTCCTCCAACCACATACCTTCCCCTCATCTTGCCATGGATCAGGGCAGGTGAAAAGATGGAGCATCCATTAATCATACTGGCTGCTCTAGCTGAAGGCACAAGAAGTTCTTATCTCCAAAACGTTATCACTGATATAATAAGAACTGTTTCCTCTGAGGATGTAGCGTATGTTTCTTACTATGAGCATCAACGCGCCCTTCTCCAGTTGATACAATTGATTATAACAAAGTGTGACCCGAATGAAAACAGTTTTGATATTTTTGGGGTTTTATTGTTTATTGCATCTTCATCAGAGGACGATGATAATGTCATATCAGCTCTAGATCTGCTTGATGCTCTAGCAAATAAGACTGGGTGTACAGAAACAAGTGAATTGTACCACAATCATCTCAATGCAACACTGATTATGCTTCTATCATCTGCCAATTCCTGGACTGAACATTCCCCACAGTTCCTGATGTTTGTTGGTCTGATGGAACAGGCAGGTAAGGTATAATTCATTCTCTGAAGTAGCTTTGAAAACTGATATATATACTTTACTTATCTTTTATTACATTTATTACATTTCTTTAGCTGTTTAAGTGTGAGATGGTTTATTTAGTTATCTTGTTACAGTTTGTTTGCCACTTATATCCCTTTCTCTGCATTTGCACCTGCATTCCAGTTTTAAAGAGAACCCAATATATATGCTTTTAGCATATCATGGAATCACTTATTGCTTTCAAATTGTTTTTCCCTCTGGTCCACAGTGGCTGTTCCACAAAATGGAAGAGTTCAAAACAAGTATAGTATAGTATTAAGCTTTGGATGTTACATATCATTTGCAGTAGACAGCTAAGTATTAAGTATATGTGAATACACTTTATTGCAGCAGCTTTATAGAATAAGTATTTTGAATAATTTGGGGATTATTACTATTATTATTATTATTATTGATATTATTTTTTTTATTCGTAACCACCATCTCCCACGTTAGCGAAGTATCACAGGGATACATGTATATACACATGTATATACATAAATTCCAACACATGCACATATACATACATATACATTTCAACATATACATACATATACTTAAATAGACATATACATATATACACGTGTACATATCCATACTTGCTGCCCTCATCCATTCCCGTCGTCATGTTTGTGCCCATAAACACATATATACATACATTTACATATCCATAACATATACACATATACATACATATACATACAAAGACATATACATATATACACTTGCACATATTCATACTTGCTTGCCTTCATCCATTCCTGGCACTACCCTGCCCCACAGGAAACAGCATCACTACCCCCTGCTTCAGTGAGGTAGTGCCAGGATAACAGACAAAGAAGGCCACATTCTTTCACACGTCTCTGGCTGTCAAGTGTAATGCACTGAAACCACAGCTCCCAACCTACATCCAGGCCCCATAGACTTTTCCATGGTTTACCCTGGTTCAATCCATTGACAGCACGTTGACCCCAGTATACCACATCATTCCAATTCATTCTATTATTGTTACTGTTATTATTATCATCATTAGTGTTATTATTGTGTGTCGATGTAACGAAGATCAGAAGATGAGAGTGATAGATGCTGTGTTTGATGAAAGAATCCAGGATGTTCTGGCTTTGAATGAAATTAAGTTGCAGGGTAAGAGATACAGCAATTCAGGAATATTCGGGAATTTAAGTCTGGGGTTTGAGAGTGTACTTGATTACGATGGGACTTAACCATAATCAGGCAGGAGCTGTAAGTCTGTGCTAAAGAGTGTAAGGACATGAATTCAGGATGGATGTGGGTTAGATTGATGGTAGACTATGAGAAGTGATGGAATTTTTGTGGTAGTGAGAGGAATGGAGAAGAAACTAGGGCTTTATAGGAGGAGTTGAGGAAGTGCTTTGGCAATTTTGAGTAAGACCTAATCATGGTGCTATGGAATCTTAATGAAAGAGTGCACGATGAGGTAATTGAGGTTTTATCTGAGTATCATGGGGTTCCTGGTTTAAATGAGAATGGGGAAAAGTTTGTCGAGTTGTTTATAGCAAGAAGAATGGTAGTAGGGGTTACTCACTTTAAAAAGATTCATAAGTACACATAAGTGAGAATTAGTAGTTTATGTGTTGATTTACATGAATACAGAAAAGAGATTGTTGGATGTGAATGTGATAAAAGGGGTGACAGGTGGAATGTCTGATCATTTCTTTGTGGAGATGAATGTGAAAGTTTATGCTTTATTGGTTTTAGGAAAAGAAGAAATGATATATATATATGTAGGAATTGTGAAAGTGAACAAGCTTGGAGAAGAGACCTGTGTGCAGAGACATGAAGAGAGATCAAGTGAAGAGTGGTACAGAGTGAAAATGAATGGGTCGGAATGAAAGAGAATTGGGAAGTCTTTAGGGAAGCTGTGTCTACATCTTTGGGTGAAGTGTGTGGCGTGTGGAATTTGAGTATAAGGCAAAAAAATAGTGTGTACTGGGATGAGGAGGTTAAATCATTAGTAAAAAAGAAAAGGAGGGTGAATTGAATGGTATGAGTATGAATGGTTGGGAGAAGTGCAAGAAAAAGTGATAGGAAGTCAAGAGAAGGGTACAAGAGCTGAAAAGATGGCAAATTAGAGGAGTGTGAGTGTCAGTGAACTGTGGAAAGAAGAAGGATACATTTTTGAAGGTGAACAGTGTGTGGAGATCAAGAGAACAAATGGGAGTAACATTTAATGAAGTAGATGGGAAATTGGTAGGAGACAAGGAAGAGGTAAAGTGTTTTAAAGGACTGTTGAATGTGTTAGGTGATAAGATGGCAGATGTGTTGTGTTTAGTATGAGATAACATGCATAAAAGGTAAGCAAGAATTTTTCCTCCAACTCTTAGTTATCTTTTTCTGAAGCTCTCTTATTAAGGTGGAAAAAGGTTAACAGGTTTTAGATAAATTGTCATTTCTGCATTAATGGTTTTTTTTTTTTTTTTTTTTTATACTTTGTCGCTGTCTCCCGCGTTTGCGAGGTAGCGCAAGGAAACAGACGAAAGAAATGGCCCAACCCCCCCCCCCATACACATGTACATACACACGTCCACACACGCAAATATACATACCTACACAGCTTTCCATGGTTTACCCGAGACGCTTCACATGCCTTGATTCAATCCACTGACAGCACGTCAACCCCTGTATACCACATGACTCCAATTCACTCTATTCCTTGCCCTCCTTTCACCCTCCTGCGTGTTCAGGCCCCGATCACACAAAATCTTTTTCACTCCATCTTTCCACCTCCAATTTGGTCTCCCTCTTCTCCTCGTTCCCTCCACCTCCGACACATATATCCTCTTGGTCAATCTCTCCTCACTCATTCTCTCCATGTGCCCAAACCATTTCAAAACACCCTCTTCTGCTCTCTCAACCACGCTCTTTTTATTTCCACACATCTCTCTTACCCTTACGTTACTTACTCGATCAAACCACCTCACACCACACATTGTCCTCAAACATCTCATTTCCAGCACATCCATCCTCCTGCGCACATCTCTATCCATAGCCCACGCCTCGCAACCATACAACATTGTTGGAACCACTATTCCCTCAAACATACCCATTTTTGCTTTCCGAGATAATGTTCTTGACTTCCACACATTTTTCAAGGCTCCCAAAATTTTCGCCCCCTCCCCCACCCTATGATCCACTTCCGCTTCCATGGTTCCATCCGCTGCCAGATCCACTCCCAGATATCTAAAACACTTCACTTCCTCCAGTTTTTCTCCATTCAAACTCACCTCCCAATTGACTTGACCCTCACCCCTACTGTACCTAATAACCTTGCTCTTATTCACATTTACTCTCAACTTTCTTCTTCCACACACTTTACCAAACTCAGTCACCAGCTTCTGCAGTTTCTCACATGAATCAGCCACCAGCGCTGTATCATCAGCGAACAACAACTGACTCACTTCCCAAGCTCTCTCATCCCCAACAGACTTCATACTTGCCCCTCTTTCCAGGACTCTTGCATTTACCTCCCTTACAACCCCATCCATAAACAAATTAAACAACCATGGAGACATCACACACCCCTGCCGCAAACCTACATTCACTGAGAACCAATCACTTTCCTCTCTTCCTACACGTACACATGCCTTACATCCTCGATAAAAACTTTTCACTGCTTCTAACAACTTGCCTCCCACACCATATATTCTTAATACCTTCCACAGAGCATCTCTATCAACTCTATCATATGCCTTCTCCAGATCCATAAATGCTACATACAAATCCATTTGCTTTTCTAAGTATTTCTCACATACATTCTTCAAAGCAAACACCTGATCCACACATCCTCTACCACTTCTGAAACCACACTGCTCTTCCCCAATCTGATGCTCTGTACATGCCTTCACCCTCTCAATCAATACCCTCCCATATAATTTACCAGGAATACTCAACAAACTTATACCTCTGTAATTTGAGCACTCACTCTTATCCCCTTTGCCTTTGTACAATGGCACTATGCACGCATTCCGCCAATCCTCAGGCACCTCACCATGAGTCATACATACATTAAATAACCTTACCAACCAGTCAACAATACAGTCACCCCCTTTTTTAATAAATTCCACTGCAATACCATCCAAACCTGCTGCCTTGCCGGCTTTCATCTTCCGCAAAGCTTTTACTACCTCTTCTCTGTTTACCAAATCATTTTCCCTAACCCTCTCACTTTGCACACCACCTCGACCAAAACACCCTATATCTGCCACTCTGTCATCAGACACATTCAACAAACCTTCAAAATACTCATTAATGGTATTATTAATATTATTTTACATTCAGATCAAATGTTAAAATTTTTCCATAGCTCATGCCTTGGGATATGAAATGGAGCTCTTTGTGAAAATTCTCTTGGCTTCTGTTCCCAAGAAACAGGATCCTTTTGTTAGTCTGAAATGCCTAACAAAGCTGAGGGGACTTCTTTGTCAGGAAGATCATCCACTTGAATCAAATGGCCAGCTTGGACAGTGGCTCCCAGTAATTGTTTCAGGTCAGTGAAAAGAAGAGTAAATTACTTATTTAGTCAACTTTATACATACATATAGAATGAATTTTGCTTTAAGATAGATGATTAGCCTTTTTGGAACAGTCCTCATGAAAAGGCAACTAAATGTACATAATCTCAAATGGATATGAAAGCAAATTTTGAATTTATAGAAAGTTATTTCTTTCTGCAGAGGAGGCCAGTGGGCAAGGGAAATAAGGGAGACACCATTATTGGGAATAAAAGTGAAAATCCCAATAACTACCATGGATAATTCCACCACCTGTCCCTAAGGACATGATAACCTTCCATAAATCAGCTTGCCATCACATCTACAAAATAAACAAGGTTTATGTCACATGCTCAGGTCTGGGTGTAAGAAACACTCCTAGTTCATTCATCCTCACAAAATTCCATATTACTGTAAAAGAGTAAACATGGGAGGTTTAGAAATGAAATAAAAACTTGCTCTCTGGCCTCCTCCCTATGAAGAATTAGCTTTTTCCAAGCTTAAAACTAGCTTTCTTTCTAGAAGGAGTCATCTAGTGAGCTTGTAGAATGAGAATGTAGCTCATTAGAGGCCAGTGCAAAACTTTCAACTTACTGTGTAAATGAACTTATGGGTTACGAAGAGGTGCTTGATTGACCCACAAGCATTGCAGAACTACTCGAGGAGTTTTCTGCAGATTTAGACTCAGGCAACATTGGACTAAAGTGCTTGGAGAGCTTTACAGTCCTCTAAGACAAGTCTCCTCCTGTGATTTGTTTCTTAGAAAGGTCAGAGTGGAGATCATCTTAATGACATTATGGGCATAGGCATTTCAGGCAGCCTAAGACTTCAAGATGAGGGGCTTCACATATGTAGTAATGTTGCTTGCCAACAGAGGAAGTATGGAGAAAGACAGATGTAAAGATGATCTTGAGGATAATCATTTGTGGAATTCATATAGGTTTTCTAGATACTTAGTGGACAGAAAATGTGATGATTGTCCCGTTCCTTCCGTTTGGACGTAATAGTGTCTTGGTGTAGCATTTAGCGTTCCTGACCATGATACACTCATGGTCCACCTTGGGTCAAGTGCATAAATTTGAATTCTGATTGCAGTAGTTGGTCCAAATTCAACCCAGCTTATCATCCACCCCTGGGGTTTGGTCAATGAAATATGTGCCTGGCTCATGCTAAGTCTGTTGAGCCTGGATGTGGTTAGGGAGCTGTGGTTCTGGTGCAGTTACATAACAGCTAGGGACTGAGTGTGAATGAATGTGGCCTTTTTTGTCAGTTTTTCTGGCACTACCACGCTGAAGCATGGGGTAGCGATGCTGTTTCCTGTGTGGCGAGGTAGTGACAGGAATGGAAGAAGGCAAGCAAGTATGAATATGTATATGTCTGTGTATGTGTATATGTTGAAATATATATGTATGTATGTATATGTGCATGTATGGGCATTTATGTATATATATAAGTATATGTGTGGATAGGCCATTCTTCATCTGTTTCCTGGCACTACCTCACTGATGCAGGAAACAGCAATTAAGTGTAATGATGAAATGATTTATTATTTATATTCATTTATTATATTTGATCGCTGTTTCCTGCATCAGCGAGACAGTGCCAGGAAACAGAACAAAGAATGGCCCATTTGCTCTTATACTTACTTTCTTTCATACTATTCACCATTTCCTGCGTTAACAAGGTAGTGTTAAGAACAGAGGATGGGCCTTTGAGGGAATATCCTCACCTGGCCCCCTTCTCTGTTCCTTCTTTTGGAAAATAAAAAAAAAAGAATTAAGAAAATTAAAAAAAAACGAGAGGGGAGGATTTCCAGCCACCCGCTCCCTCCCCTTTTAGTCGCCTTCTACGACACGCTGGGAATATGTGAGAAGTATTCTTTCTCCCCTATCCCCATGTATACGTGTATAAGCTACTCTTATACACGTATATATAAACATAAACGCCCATATACACATTTTTTTTTAATTAATTCTAATTGGATTTTGTTCTACTTGTTTTTCAGACTGTATTGCATTGTTTCTACCTTGGCATGCTGGATCCACTGCAGAAGCACTGAGGACTGCCTCTGTGGCCTGCTTAGAAGCTGTTTGTAAGGTTTTTGTGGGAAAAGGCCGGATAGTAGAAGGTGCGCCAATACTGTATTCACACAACTTTACCATGTCATCACAATGTCATGTATGATTATATTGTTCAATCTGTTTGACATGAAAATCTTTATCTATACACAATGCTTAATGTATCCATTATCTGGCTGATGTTCCTTACAAATCTTAGTGCTCCATTATTATCATACATCAGTTCATGTGTTTGTACTTCCACATTTTTCATCAGTTTCCTGTAATCAGAATTTATGCATCCTGTGTTAACAACTTTTAAAAGCATCTCAGTTAAGATACCTAAGCTATCCTTGTTTGATTCATACTTGATGCATACCCAAACTCTGTTGCCATGCTTCCTTTCATATCATGAATATCTTTTATATGATAGAATGTGTGTCTGTATGTTTGTTTTATACATGTTTGCTTTGATTAATGTGTGTGAGAAATACTTAGAAAAATTGATGGATTTTTATGTTGCATTTATGGATCAGGAGAAAGCATATGAGTGTCTTTTACACGACAGAATGTGTGTCTGTATGTTTGTTTTATACATGTTTGCTTTGAAGAATGTATGTGAGAAATACTTAGAAAAATGGTTGGATTTGTATGTAGCATTTGTGGATCAGGAGAAGGCATATGATAGGGTTGACAGAGATGCTTTGTAGAAGGTCTTAAGAGTATATGGTGTCGGAGGTAAGCTGCTAGAAGCAGTGAAAAGTTTCCATCAAGAATGTAAGGCATTTGAACAAGTAGGAAGAGAGGAGAGTGATTGGTTCTCAGTGAAGGTCAGTCTGTGGCAGGAGTGTGTAATGTCTCCATGGTTATTTAGTTTGTTTATGGATGGGGTGGATAGGGGGGTAAATGCAAGAGTTTTGATGAGAGGGGCGAGAATGCAGATTGTTGGGGATGAGAGGGCCAGGGAAATGAATCGGTTGTTGTTCCCAATGATACAGCTTTCGGTGGTTGATTCAAGTGAGAAACTGCAAAAGTTTTTGACTGAGTTTGGAAAAGTGTGTGAAAGGAGAAAGTTAAGGGTAAATGTGAATAAGAGTAAGATTATTAGGCTCAGCAGGGTTGAGGGACATTAATTGGAATGTTGGTTTGAATGGAGAAAAATTGGAGGAAGTGAAGTATTTCAGATATCTGAGAGTGGACTTGGCAGCAAATGGAACCATGGAGGTGGAAGTGAGTCATAGGGTAGGGAAGGGGGCAAAGGGTTTGGGAGTGATGACGAATGTGTGGAAAGGGAGAATGTTATGTCGGAGAGCAAAAATGGGTAAGTTTGAAGAAATAGTAGTTTCAACAATATTATATGGTTTTGAGGCATGGGCTATAGACAGGGTTGCTTGGAGGAGGGTGGATGTGTTGGAAATGAAATGTTTGAGGAGAATATGTGGTATGAGGTGGTTTGCTCAAGTAAGTAACGAAAGGGTAAGAGAGATGTGTGGTAATAAAAAGTGTGACAGTGTAGTTAAGATAGCAGAAGAGGGTATGATAAAATGATTTGGACATCTAGAATGAATGAGTGAGGAAAGGTTGACAAAGAGGATTTATGTGTCAGAGTTGGAGGGAACAAGGAGAAGCAGGAAACCAAATTGGAGATGGAAAGATAGAGTGAAAAAACTTTTAAGCAATCAGGCACTGAACATGCAGGAGGGTGATAGGTTTGGAAGGAATAGAGTGAATTGGAACGATGTGGTATACTGGGGTCAGTGTTGTCAGCGGACTGAACCACAGCATGTGAAACATCTGGGGCAAACCATAGAAAGGTCTGTGGGGCTTGGATGTGAATAGGGAGCTGTGGTTTTGGTGCATTACACATAACAGCTAGAGAATGACTATGAAGAAATTTGGCCTTTTTTTTGTCTGTTTTCCTGGAGCTATCATGCTAATGCAGGAAGTGATGATGCTGTTTCCTGTGTGATAGGGTGGCGCTGGGGATGGTTGAAGGCAGGCAAGAGTGAATATGAACATATGTATATGTCTGTGTATGTGTTCATATGGGTATGTATATGTGCGGATGTGTATGTGTATGTATATGGGTGGAATGCATGCATAGTGTCATTGTACAAAGGTAAAGAGAATAAAGGTGAGTGTTCAAATTACAGAGGTATAAGTTTGTTGAGTATTATTGGGAAATTATGTGGGAGGGTATTGATTGAGAGGGTCAAGGCATGTACAGAGCATCAGACTGGGGAAGAGCAATGTGGTTTCAGAATTGGTAGAGGATGTGTGGATCAGGTTTTTGCTTTGAAGAATGTATGTGAGAAATACTTAGGAAAACAAATGGATCTGTATGTAGTATTTATGGATCTGGAGAAGGCATATGATAGAGATGCTCTGTGGAAGGTGTTAAGAGTATATGGTGTGGGAGGTAAGTTGCTAGAAGTGAAAAGTTTTTATTGAGGATGTAAGGCATGTGTATGAGTAGGAATAGAGGAAAGTGATTGGTTTCCAGTGAATTTCAGTTTGTGGCAGGGATGCATGATGTCTCCATGGTTGTTTAATTTGTGTATGGATGGGGTTAGTAGGGAGGTGAATGCAAGAGTTTTGGAGAGAGGGGCAAGTATGCAGTCAGTTGTGGATGAGAGGGCTTGGGAAGTGAGTCAGTTGTTGTTTGCTGATGATACAGCGCTGGTGGCTGATTCATGTGAGAAACTGCAGAAGCTGGTGACTGAGTTTGGTTAAGTGTGTGAAGGAAGAAAGCTGAGAGTAAATGTGAATGAGAGCAAGGTTATTAGGTACAGTAGGGTTGAGGGACAAGTCAACTGGGAGGTAAGTTTGAATGGAGAAAAACTGGAGGAAGTGAAGTGTTTTAGATATCTGGGAGTGGATTTGGCTGCAGATGGAACCATGGAAGCAGAAGTGAATCATAGGGTGGGGGAGGGGACGAAAGTTCTGGGAGCATTGAAGAATGTGTGGAAATCGAGAACATTATCTCAGAAAGAAAAAAGGGGTATGTTTGAAGGAATAGTGGTTTCAACAATGTTATATGGTTGTGAGGCGTGGGCTATGGATAGAGTTGTGCGGAGGGGGGTGGATGTGCTGGAAATGAGATGTTTGAAGACAATATGTGGTGTGAGGTGGTTTGATCGTGTAAGTAATGAAAGGGTAAGAGAGATGTGTGGTAATAAAAAGAGTGTGGTTGAGAGAACAGAAGAGGGTATTTTGAAATGGTTTGGTCACATGGAGAGAATGAGTGAGGAAAGATTGACCAAGAGAATATATGTGTCAGAGGCGGAGGGAACGAGGAGAAGTGGGAGACCAAATTGGAGGTGGAAAGATGGAGTGAAAAAGATTTTAAGTGATCGGGGCCTGAACGTGCAGGAGGGTGAAAAGCGTGCAAGGAATAGAGTGAATTGGAACAATGTGGTATACCGGGGTCCACGTGCTGTCAATGGATTGAACCAGGGCATGTGAAGTGTTTGGGGTAAACCATGGAAAATTTTGTGGGGCCTGGATGTGGAAAGGGAGCTGTGGTTTTGGTGCATTATACATGACAGCTAGAGACTGAGTGTGAACGAATGTGGCCTTTGTTGTCTTTTCCTAGCGCTACCTCGCGCACATTTGGGGGGAGGGGGTTGTTATTTCATGTGTGGCAGGGTGGCGATGGGAATGAATAAAGGCAAACAGTATGAATTATGTGCATGTGTGTATATGTATATATCTGTGTGTATATATATGTATACGTTGAGATGTATAGGTATATATATATTTGCTTGTGTGGACGTGTATGTATATACATGTGTATGTGGGTGGGTTGGGCCTTTCTTTCGTCTGTTTCCTTGAGCTACCTCACTAACGCGGGAGACAGCGACAAAGCAAAATAGATAAATGAATAGATAATTTGGTAAGGCATGTATCATGATTTATAATATACATATATTTGGGACTGATGGAACAATGAAATATAATAAGATTTTCTTATCTTTTTCAGAACTGAGGAAGTCTTTGACAGTCATCCCAGCCTTGATAGAAGATAATTCTGAAGACACTCGTAGTTTCACTTGTGGGGTTATCTGTTGGATTGCCATCAATTATCCTCAGTTGATTTCTTCTGAAACCTTCCATATATTGGCTGATAGTAAGTGTCATTTTTTTGTTACTGACAACACTATTGATTGTCATGATAAAGTCAAAATATCAGATGGAAGTGGTGAAATTTGCTATCAAAAGTGACTATGATAAAATTCTTGACATTATCCTTTAATCCAAAGGATGCAAAATATTAACTGGAATGTGCCAAAATAAACACTTACAGTTTGTAAAGGAAATGTTTTGGTTAGTTTATAAGGGCAGCTGATAGTACCTTGTAAGTAAACCTATCTTTTTTGTAGTGGATCTGCCATAGAGCTAGGCAAATAGGACTTCCCAAGTCTCAATGGGTATGAGAGGCATATACCAATGATTCGGTGTGAGTAATACTACCATCTGTTTCTGAAGGCAGGATCACCTTGAGGACCATTGCTAACCATTGACTTCTTACAAGGAAGAAGGCTTTAGTTTTAATTTGAAATCAATATGTAATGAACATAGCCAAATCATTTACTTACTGCTCTGCATTCAAAGAATGAAGGCCCTTTTACCTTATTTCTGAGTTTTTCTTCAGGTGTATGTATTTCCAGCAAAAGTGTTTCAAACTTTTGATAAACCTGCCATATCTGTTGAGTGGTACCATTAGAAAAGCTTATACCTCTCTCTCAGCAAGCTCTTGTTCATAAGTTATTCAGAAGCTGTATGTGTTTCAGTGTTCAGAGACCTTATTTGTACCATCTTCAAGGGCACATCTTGGGTTTCCCCCTTTACTTTGCTGTTGCCGAAATCTGTTTCCTATTTTGCTCAACTTACTGTCAAACCCATATGCTACAACATGTTCAGATATATATCCCTGGGTAATACAAGTCTAGAATATCCCTTTTCAGTATATTAACACTAGGAGCTTCTTTTATTTGATTGTAGAATTGATCTTAGTAGTCCCACAACTGACAAACTTCATCAAATGATATTTTCTTTTTGTGATCATAATCAGTTTTGTAACCTTCTTGATTATGTACTTTCTGCAGTCAAATACTTTATCTAATTATCCTTCTGAAGCTTTAATCCACCATGTTCCTCATTTCTAACTGTTCTATCCTCAGGACATACGGTGAATGAGTTTCATGCCATGTTTCATTGCAAGGACATCCTAATTTTTGTCAGTATCAAAAGGATGACGATTTGCCTTAACCTTAAGTTTCATATAGTGAATAAAGCATCCACTTTTTGACAAGAGTGTGATTATTTTTAGCTGGAAAGAGGGGTACATTCATGACAGTTTCAGTCTAGCATGCACGGTGAAAAACCTGTTTGGATTCCACATCATCTTTTTATCTCTCTTGACTCCAGAATTCCTCCCTTTGGGAAGAAACATTGCTTTGCATATTAACACCTTGCCCTGAAATTTAAGCCTACTGCAGACTCATGTAACCATAATGTCAGAAAGGGAACATTATTTTATCCTGTCCAAGGAACCTCTAACTAGAAGATATAGGCCTGTGGAACTGTACTCACACTTTTGTCCATGATTGTTTGAGTCTGCATCTGTAGGACACTCACCTATGCGACACCTGGTTTTTTTTACCATGCACCTCTTCCTTACCTGCTGTTCACCACTACATTTCTATATGAATTTCAAAAGTTACCATGCCTTCATTTGTCAGTGTTTTCATTTCTTTTGTTCAATGGCTGACCCTTGTTTTAGAGAACGCTATTTTTTAACTCATGAAAAGTTGTTTTCTCCTATAAAGGAGTGCAGTGAGCAAGTCTCTCTTTCTCCATCCATCCTTCCCCCCTTTACTTTTATACACTTCTGGTGGTGTACATTAGGGTGTTATGAAAATAAATGATTTGTTTTTGTTTACTAAAACTAGATTTAATCTCATGACCTATCCCTTGTTCTTTGAGAGGAAAGAATGGTAAGGAATGGTTTGTGGCAGGTGATCGTATCCACAGGGGCAGATGGTGGGGTTACCCACAGGCAGTTATTAGCATTTGGTTCATTATTCTCATAGAAGTCTGGGCTGCTTCATTTCCTTTGTCACTATCCTCATTAGGAAGAAATAGCTATCAGTGAGTTCTTAACTTCTTTGTTTACGTAGGTGCCAGAGAGAGCTGGGGGTCTTTGAAGGTTAGCTATCAAGTTGTTAGCTAACTACTGAAATGTCATATGTTAATTACTGGATTTATGATTTTTTGTTTCATTCATTTAACTTGTCATTTGAATATGAATATTATCCTTAAGACAGTTAAACAAGGCTATATACTTGCAATGGGTCTGGACCCCACTGATGTAAATGATATAATGACTGATCATGTATTACTTTTCATTTGCACAGATTTTACTTTACCATCCCCAAGTAAACACAAATTCTGCCCTCTTGTATCTGTGGCAAATCTTTTTAGTGGCCACATGATTTCTTGGTATTGTTTCGTTTTAATAGCCATATTACAAGTTCTTTTCTTTTCCTTAGTGCAGGAAGACATGATACCACTTAGTCAAGTTTTAATTAGTGTCATCCAGGTAATAAATTTGTTGCAGGAGAGATTTATATACCTTGCTCTTTAAGTTACAAGGAAGAATACTGGCAAGATACCCATGTACAGCCACTTTTGTTTTTCACCCAGTACTTCCAACTCAGATCATTACAGGCATCTTTTTGTTGCTCTTTACCCACCACCTTACTTCCTAGTGTGCAGTGTGAATTTTTATATGTTGGTGAAAATAAGTTCCATTATCCCTGGGGATAGGGGATTAAGAATACTTCCCACGTATTCCCTGCGTGTTGTAGAAGGCGACTAAAAGGGGAGGGAGCGGGGGGCAGGAAATCCTCCCCTCTTGTTTTTTTTTTTTTTAATTTTCCGAAAGAAGGAACAGAGTGGGGCCAGGTGAGGATATTCCAAAAAAGGCCCAGTCCTCTGTTCTTAACGCTACCTCGCTAACGTGGGAAATGGCGAATAGTTTAAAAGAAAAAAAGAAAAAGAAAATAAGTTCCATAACCTTTGTTTTAATCTGATTTTTACATGATCTTCATGTCATTTATATTCATGTGTAATCTTTGGTCATACTTTGAGCTAAGTGTTTTCTTTAATGACCATTCTGGTTGCATACATCAATGAGAAATTGCAGAAGGTGGTGCCTGAGTTTAAGAGAGTGTGTGAAAGGAGGAAGTTGAGAGTAATAAGGTATAGTGGGGGAGAGAGACAGTTTGCTTTGAGTGTGAGTTTGATTTAGAGAGAACCTGGAGGAAGTGAGTTGGATTAGATATCTAGGAATTAACTTGGTAGTGCATGGAATTATGGTAGCTGAATTGAGGGTGAGGTAACAAAGGCCCAAGTGCATTTAGGAGTGTATGGAAAGAAGTTTACTAACTATAAGGGCTAAGATGGGAATATTTATAGAATGGCAGCACTGATAGTGTTGTATGGCTGTGAGTCTTAAATGTAAAAGTATGGAATAGGATGGATGTAATGGAAATGAAATGCCTGTCAACAGTAAGTGGTGTAATGAAGAATGATAGTACCAGTAGTAGGTTTCTTTTTTGTGGTGGATTAGCTAAACCTTTCAGTATCTGCTTTAAGAAATGAGGCATAATAAGATTTTTAAGTAAAACACTACAATTTCATTGCTATCCCATGATTAAAGTATTAGCACATCTTGAAGGTTTATTATTTATGTTACAGATATTCATTAGATATTTACTTTATTCAGTTATTATGAGTTTTATTTTGTCGTACTGTATTTGACAACTACTTCAGACATTACCAGTCCATTTTTCACAGGATTGGTGAAGAGATTTAATGATGTTCAGCAGCTGGTAAGACTGAAAGCAGCTCATGTCTTAGGAGTTTTATTTGATAACCTACCAGAAGATTATCATCCTGCAAAACATTTGGCCCTGCTACAAGACTTGTTTAAGGCTGCTGTGATATTTCTAGATGATCCTGATGATAAGCTACAAGAAGCCATCTTAAGTAGGTTACATTACTATTGGTTGATTGATTGGTCTCATTTTTTCAGGGATAAAAGTATAGGGAGCAATGTGATATTAATGCATGGGTGGAAGAAATGATAAACATATGTTCTCTGAATAATGTAGCAAATTTGGTACATATGACAGTCATATGGAACTACACTTGAGTCATTTGTTAAGGTGTGTATTAGGGTTTTCCAGTTTCAAGTGAGAGAAGTACGACTTGCAGTTATTGCAGCTTACATTCAGGGTCCAAAATTAGCTAACATCATCTCGCTGAAAACATATCTAAAGTGGTAAGCCCTAGATGATTAGGGCTAGCACCTTTCACAAAGAAAGATATTCTTCAAGTATATGAGTGCAATATTAATTTAACATCCTTTTAGATGACTCCAGATGCAGGAAGAAGGCAAATGCTGTAG
This sequence comes from Panulirus ornatus, assembly GCF_036320965.1. Classification (NCBI taxonomy): domain Eukaryota; kingdom Metazoa; phylum Arthropoda; class Malacostraca; order Decapoda; family Palinuridae; genus Panulirus; species Panulirus ornatus. The sequence goes on from NC_092229.1 coordinate 2,312,162, forward strand.
AGATAGCTCATTAGTAATTTATAACTGCTGAATTCTTATTAGAAGTAAAGTCATAATCTAACATTTCAGCTTATACTAAAATAAGATTTAAGAATGATGTTTAAAAATCATGTGAGAAATCATGTAACCAACAATTCTGTTTGGGATTAGTTTATTAGAAATCTTATTTATTATTATACTTTGTCACTGTCTCCCACATTAACGAGGTAGTGCAAGGAAACAGACGAAAGAATGGCCCACCCACATATGCATGTATATACATACAAGTCCACACCCACACATATACATACCTATACATCTCAACATATACATATATATACACACACAGACATACATATATATACACATGTACATGATTCATACTGTCTGCCCTTATTCATTCCCGTTGCCATCCCGCCACACATGAAATGAAAACCCCCTCCCCCCCCACATGTGCATGAGGTAGGGCTAGGAAAAGACAACAAAGGCCACATTCGTTCACACAGTCTCTAGCTGTCATGTATAATGCACCAAAACCACAGCTCCCTTTCCACATCCAGGCCCCACAAAACTTTCCCTGGTTTACCCCAGACGCTTCATATGCCCTGTTTCAATCCATTAACAGCACGTTGACCCTGGTATACCACATCGTTCCAATTCACTCTATTCCTTGCACGCCTTTCACCCTCTTGCATGTTCAGGCCCCGATCACTCAAAATCTTTTTCACTCCATCTTTCCACCTCCAATTTGGTCTCCCACTTCTCCTCATTCCTTCCACCCCTGACACATATATCCTCTTTGTCAGTCCTTCCTCACTCATTCTCTCCGTGTGACCAAACCATTTCAAAACACCCTCTTCTGTTCTCTCAACCACTTTTTTTTTAAACACATATCTCTCTTACCCATATCTCTCTTACCCTTTCATTTCTTACTTGATCAAACCACCTCACACCACATATTGTCCTCAAACATCTCATTTCCAACACATCCACCCTCCTCCGTACAACTCTATCTATAGCCCACGCCTCATAACCATATAACATTGTTGGAACCCCTATTCCTTCAAACCTACCCATTTTTGCTTTCCAAGATAACATTCTCGACTTCTACACATTTTTCAACGCTCCCAGAACTTTCGTCCCCTCCCCCACCCTATGATTCCATCCGCTGCCAAATCCACTCCCAGATATCTAAAACACTTCACTTCTTCCAGTTTTTCTCCATTCAAACTTACCTCCCAATTGACTTGTCCCTCAACCCTCCTGTACCTAATAACCTTGCTCTTATTCACATCTACTCTCAGCTTCCTTCTTTTACACACTCACCAAACTCAGTCACCGGCTTCTGCAGTTTCTCACATGAATCAGCCACCAGCGCTGTATCATCAGCGAACAACAACTGACTCACTTCCCAAGCTCTCTCATCCACAACAGACTGCATACTTGCCCCTCTTTCCAAAACTCTGGCATTCACCTCCCTAACAACCCCATCCATAAACAAATTAAACAACCATGGAGACATCACGTACCCCTGCCGCAAACCAACATTCACTGTGAACCAATCACCTTTCTCTCTTCCTACACGTACCCATGCCTTACATCCTCAATAAAAACTTTTCACTGCTCCTAACAACTTGCCTCCCACACCATATATTCTTGATACCCTCCACAGAGCATCTCTATCAACTCTATCATATGCCTTCTCCAAATCCATAAATGCTACATACAAATGCATTTACTTTTCTAAGTATTTCTCACGTGCATTCTTCAAAGCAAACACCTGATCCACACATCCTCTACCACTTCTGAAACCACACTGCTCTTCCCCAATCTGATGCTCTGTACATACCTTCACCCTCTCAATCAATACTCTCCCATATAATTTCCCAGGAATACTCAACAAACTTATTTATTTTTTTTTTTTTATTATACTTTGTCGCTGTCTCCCGCGTTTGCGAGGTAGCGCAAGGAAACAGACGAAAGAAATGGCCCAACCCCCCCCATACACATGTATATACATACGTCCACACACGCAAATATACATACCTACACAGCTTTCCATGGTTTACCCCAGACGCTTCACATGCCTTGATTCAATCCACTGACAGCACGTCAACCCCGGTATACCACATCGCTCCAATTCACTCTATTCCTTGCCCTCCTTTCACCCTCCTGCATGCTCAGGCCCCGATCACACAAAATCTTTTTCACTCCATCTTTCCACCTCCAATTTGGTCTCCCTCTTCTCCTTGTTCCCTCCACCTCCGACACATATATCCTCTTGGTCAATCTTTCCTCACTCATCCTCTCCATGTGCCCAAACCACTTCAAAACACCCTCTTCTGCTCTCTCAACCACGCTCTTTTTATTTCCACACATCTCTCTTACCCTTACGTTACTCACTCGATCAAACCACCTCACACCACACATTGTCCTCAAACATCTCATTTCCAGCACATCCATCCTCCTGCGCACAACTCTATCCATAGCCCACGCCTCGCAACCATACAACATTGTTGGAACCACTATTCCTTCAAACATACCCATTTTTGCTTTCCGAGATAATGTTCTCGACTTCCACACATTCTTCAAGGCCCCCAGGATTTTCGCCCCCTCCCCCACCCTATGATCCACTTCCGCTTCCATGGTTCCATCCGCTGCCAGATCCACTCCCAGATATCTAAAACACTTCACTTCCTCCAGTTTTTCTCCATTCAAACTCACCTCCCAATTGACTTGACCCTCAACCCTACTGTACCTAATAACCTTGCTCTTATTCACATTTACTCTTAACTTTCTTCTTCCACACACTTTTCCAAACTCAGTCACCAGCTTCTGCAGTTTCTCACATGAATCAGCCACCAGCGCTGTATCATCAGCGAACAACAACTGACTCACTTCCTAAGCTCTCTCATCCCCAACAGACTTCATACTTGCCCCTCTTTCCAAAACTCCTGCATTTACCTCCCTAACAACCCCATCCATAAACAAATTAAACAACCATGGAGACATCACACACCCCTGCCGCAAACCTACATTCACTGAGAACCAATCACTTTCCTCTCTTCCTACACGTACACATGCCTTACATCCTCGATAAAAACTTTTCACTGCTTCTAACAACTTTCCTCCCACACCATATATTCTTAATACCTTCCACAGAGCATCTCTATCAACTCTATCATATGCCTTCTCCAGATCCATAAATGCTACATACAAATCCATTTGCTTTTCTAAGTATTTCTCACATACATTCTTCAAAGCAAACACCTGATCCACACATCCTCTACCACTTCTGAAACCACACTGCTCTTCCCCAATCTGATGCTCTGTACATGCCTTCACCCTCTCAATCAATACCCTCCCATATAATTTACCAGGAATACTCAACAAACTTATACCTCTGTAATTTGAGCACTCACTCTTATCCCCTTTGCCTTTGTACAATGGCACTATGCACGCATTCCGCCAATCCTCAGGCACCTCACCATGAGGCATACATACATTAAATAACCTTACCAACCAGTCAACAATACAGTCACCCCCTTTTTTAATAAATTCCACTGCAATACCATCCAAACCTGCTGCCTTGCCGGCTTTCATCTTCCGCAAAGCTTTCACTACCTCTTCTCTGTTTACCAAATCATTTTCCCTAACCCTCTCACTTTGCACACCACCTCGACCAAAACACCCTATATCTGCCACTCTATCATCAGACACATTCAACAAACCTTCAAAATACTCACTCCATCTCCTTCTCACATCACCACTACTTGTTATCACCTCCCCACTTGTGCCCTTCACCGAAGTTCCCATTTGCTCCCTTGTCTTACGCACTTTATTTACCTCCTTCCAGAACATCTTTTTATTCTCCCTAAAATTTAATGATACTCTCTCACCCCAACTCTCATTTGCCCTTTTTTTCACCTCAACAAACTTATATCTCTGTAATTTGAGCACTCACTCTTATCCCCTTTGTCTTTGTACATTGGCACTATGCAAGCATTCCGACAGTCCTCAGGCACCTCGCCATGAGTCATACATACATTAAATAACCTTACCAACCAGTCAACAATACAGTCACCCACTTTTTTAATAAATGCCACTGCAATACCATCCAAACCCGCTGCCTTGCCGGCTTTCATCTTTCACAAAGCTTTTACTACCTCTTCTCTGTTTACCAAATCATTCTCCCTAACCTCTCACTTTGCATATCACCTCGACCAAAACACCCTATATCTGCCACTCTATCATCAAACACATTCAACAAACCTTCAAAATACTCACTCCATCTCCTTCTCATATCACCACTACTTGTTATCACCTCCCCATTAGCCCCCTTCACTGAAGTTCCCATTTATTCCCTTGTCGTACACACTTTATTTACCTCCTTCCAAAACATCTTTTTATTCTCCCTAAAATTAAATGATAGTCTCTCACCCCAACTCTCATTTGCCCTCTTTTTTGCCTCTTGCACCTTTCTCTTGACCTCCTGCCTCTTTCTTTTATACAGCACCCAGTCATTTACATTATTTCCCTGCAGAAATCATCCAAATGCCTCTCTCTTCTCTTTCACTAATAATTTTACTTCTTCATCCCAACACTCACAACCCTTTCTAATCTGCCCACCTCCCATGCTTCTCATGCCACAAGCATTTTTGGCACAAGCCATCACTGCTTCCCTAGATACATCCCATTCCTCCCCCACTCTCGTTACGTCCTTTGTCCACGGTTCTCACCACGTGCACGGCTTACGTCGCTACTGTCTCTGGTGAGCGGCGGGTGGCTGGTGTCGTGTCTTGAGACACACACACACACACACACACACACACACACACACACACACACGCAAGTTCACCTTTTTCCATTCTGTACTCAGTCTCTCCTGGTACTTCCTCACACAAGTCTCCTTCCCAAGCTCACTTCTTTCACCACTCTCTTCACCCCAATATTCTCTCTTCTGAAAACCTCTACAAATCTTCACCTTCGCCTCCACAGATAATGATCAGACATCCCTCTAGTTGCACCTCTCAGCTCATTAACATCCAAACGTCTCTCTTTTTTGTGCCTATCAATTAACATGTAATCCAATAACACTCTGCCATCTCTCCTACTTACTTATGTATACTTATGTATATCTCTCTTTTTAAACCAGGTATTCCCAGTCACCAGTTTTTTTTCAGCACATAAATCTACAAGTTCTTCATCATTACCATTTACAACACTGAACACCCCAAGTACACCAATTATTCCCTCAACTGCCACATTACTCACCTTTGCATTCAAATCACCCATCACTATAACCCGGTCTCGTGCATCAAAACTACTAACACACTCACTCAGCTGCTCTCAAAACACTTGCCTCTCATGATCTTTCTTCATATGCCCAGGTGCATATGCACCAATAATCACATACCAAAATAGAATAAGCCTGCATATATATATATCTAGGAAAGGTTAGATATATGCATAGATACTGCAAAGGAAAAAGTAAACATAACTACTACCTGATAGTGATTGTTCATGTATGGAGGTTATTCTTGGTTTTCTTCAGTACAGTACATTGCTCTATATGCATTGTTTTGTACAATTTATGATGGACATTTTAGTAGATAATAGTGTACACTGGACCTTGATACTTTCACAACAAAAAGAAAGGACAAAGGACAGTAGTCTATAAGACCGTTAAAATGCAGTGGTATGTCACTTTATCATTATAGTTTTACCACAGAACTGTATCATTACTTCTTACCTAATTGGTTCACTATTGGTTTATCTGAAGTTTCTTGGGATCTGCCTGATTTGGCTTTGCAAATGGCATTTTGGGAGAAGAGTATAGCTTATCAGTTCCTGTTCTCAAAATTCAGTATCACTGATTCATTTATGTTTTTTGAAGGCTGTTGTCTTTTGTGTTAGCCATAGATAAACTGTTAATTTATATCAATTAAAGACTTCTCTGTCTATCCATCTATTTATCTGAATCTCTCCCCCCCCCCCCTCTCTCTCTCTCTCTCTCTCTCTCTCTCTCTCTCTCTCTCTCTCTCTCTCTCTCTCTCTCTCTCTCTCTCCCCCTCTCTCTCTCTCTCTCTCTCTCTCTCTCTCGATAAAAGAGATTTTGAGCAATCAGGGCCAGAATATGCAGGGGGATGAAAGGCATGCCCAGAATAGAGTGAATTGGAACATTGTGGTATACTGAGGTCAACTTGCTGAATGTGGACTGAATTAGGGCATGTGAGATGTCTAAGGTAAACCATGGAAAAGTCTGTGGAGCCAGGATGTGGATAGGGAGCTGTGGTTTTAGTGCATTATACATGACAGCTTAATGATAGATATGAGCGGATGTGGCCTTTCTTCGCTTGTTCCTGGCTCTACTTCATTGATGTGGGAAATGGCGATCAAGTACAAAAGAAAAGAAAAAAGCAATATATATGTCTTATCATCATTAGATCTACTACCAGTTTAATGAGATAGAATAGGTACATAAAACTTTCCAAATTACTCATGTACAGTGTCATCCCATTCCCAGTGTATTAAGGTGAAAGATGAACTTCCACAATATTAAAGACACTCCTCATTTTTTCACTTTGCATACTGAGTTGATATGTCACGTGAGACCTAAATCTTATTTCACAACACATCTGGACACAAAATACCTCCATCACCCCCCAAATCACTTCTCTGACATGTTCTTCTGGGATATCCTTAGATCTGATCTATTATCCCACTGCATCTCTCAGTCTCTGTTGTGGTCTATCTTTCTTCCTTATCTCTTTCTGTACCACTGTCTATCTTATTGAGCAGCCTGCCTTTTGCCATATGTTTATGATAACCATTTCACCCTAAATTGGTTTCATTGCTGCAGTACCATTCTTGGTACTGCAGCTGATGTACCATTCAAGGTATGTGATGCCTCTGGCAATTGACTGCAAATGTGCATATGCAGCCTAGAACATTTGAGAATCATGGGTTAGATAAACACAGGAATGGTGAGTCAGGAAATAATTACAGTGATCCCTTGTTTACCATAGTATTAGCAACTGCAGCATAAAGTTATAAGTATCCATGGCACTTTTTCCACCTGTTGGGCGAGTGTTACAGTGGTTGTGGGCTACTTCTGACTCAGTTTGGTGGGATTCAGCATGATGTTGGTATGATGATAAGCTTAGCGGTGCACGAGTGAGATGATCGCATCAGGCAGGCCATATCGCTTGTGCTTGCTTGCGATGTTCTTTCATAATGTGACTCTTGTTGCACAATGAACTCCTTAAATAATCTTGTTACTGAACAAATCTTATTGATTTTAAGCTTTTTGCTACTTTTTATCCATAGAAATAGCTTCTTAAGTGTAAGTCAGCAATGTTTTTGAAGTAAAAGATACTTATTTTTCACCTGGAGGAAGCAAAGTGCTTTCACTATGTATGAGTGGATGTAGCAGCAGATAAGACCGTGGAGTCCGAAGTGAGTAATAGGGTGGTAGACTGCTAAGGTCCTGGGTACATTGAGGAGTTTATGGAACTGTGTTGTTCATTCTTTTTTCTTGTTGATGATGATTTTATTATTATTTAGCTATTGTGAGAGAATTCACATGATAAATCATATTTCATAATTTCATCTTTGTTTCAGTAACACTAGAAAAGATGGGATGTGTTTGTCCTGACTTGCTCATCACGACATTAGAAGAAGACAAAGACAAGTATCGGAATGTTCATTACTGCCAGAAACTCATTGATTCAATGAGGGTGTTACAGATTGCATCAAATACTGAAGGCTGACATAAAGTAGTAATTAGTAGATCTAACATATTTACATAAGGAGTCCATCATTTCTAAGCTTCTGATTGTAAGTGCAGCCTTTAAGCTGCTGGATCTACATAAAAGGTTTCCTAGGGTTGCACAGAATACATAATTAAGTAATTGATAAATTCTGTGTCATGTAGGTAAGAAAAAAGATTCACATGAAGATGTCATGTTATTTCCCTAAGGATGTTGAAAAATTCCATATTGTGTATTGAACGTATTGATTTTTTTCATTGATAGAGTATGGTAAAGTGTGTGAAAGAAGAAAGTTAAGAGTGAATGTGAATAAGAGCAAGGTTATTAGGTACAGTAGGGTTGAGGGTCAAGTCAATTGGGAGGTAAGTTTGAATGGAGAAAAACTGGAGGAAGTAAAGTGTTTTAGATATCTGGGAGTGGATCTGGCAGCGGATGGAACCATGGAAGCGGAAGTGAATCATAAGGTGGGGGAGGGGGCGAAAATCCTGGGAGCCTTGAAGAATGTGTGGAAGTCGAGAACATTATCTCGGAAAGCAAAAATGGGTATGTTTGAAGGAATAGTGGTTCCAACAATGTTGTATGGTTGTGAGGCGTGGGCTATGGATAGAGTTGTGCGCAGGAGGGTGGATGTGCTGGAAATGAGATGTTTGAGGACAATGTGTGGCGTGAGGTGGTTTGATCGAGTAAGTAATGTAAGGGTAAGAGAGATATGTGGAAATAAAAAGAGCGTGGTTGAGAGAGCAGAAGAGGGTGTTTTGAAATGGTTTGGGCACATGGAGAGAATGAGTGAGGAAAGATTGACCAAGAGGATATATGTGTCGGAGGTGGAGGGAACGAGGAGAAGTGGGAGACCAAATTGGAGGTGGAAAGATGGAGTGAAAATGATTTTGAGTGATCGGGGCCTGAACATGCAGGAGGGTGAAAGGTGGGCAAGGAATAGAGTGAATTGGATCGATGTGGTATACCGGGGTTGACATGCTGTCAGTGGATTGAATCAGGGCATGTGAAGCGTCTGGGGTAAACCATGGAAAGTTGTGTGGGGCCTGGATGTGGAAGGGAGCTGTGGTTTCGGGCATTATTGCATGACAGCTAGAGACTGAGTGTGAGCGAATGGGGCCTTTGTTGTCTTTTCCTAGCGCTACCTCGCACACATGAGGGGGGAGGGGGATGGTATTCCATGTGTGGCAAGGTGGCGATGGGAATGAATAAAGGCAGACAGTGTGAATTGTATGCATGGGTATATATGTATGTGTCTGTGTGTGTATTTTTATGTGTACATTGAGATGTATAGGTATGTATATTTGTGTGTGGACATGTATGTATATACATGTGTATGGGGGTGGGTTGGGCCATATCTTTCGTCTGTTTCCTTGCGCTACCTCGCAAACGCGGGAGACAGCGACAAAGCAAAATAAATAGAATATAAAATATTTTTGTTGTTTGTGACATAAGCAGCAATTCATTTGTACTTCAAAATTTCAGATAGTGAGGCAAGGTAAGCCCTGTGTACTTTGGTATTGGTGTTATTTTGTATGATGGTAGTTTCACATTACATATAAAATGTGTGTTTATCTTTTGATTACTGTTCTAATTATTATTTGTGTGTTTCGAGGAGAGTTTTACTCTTGCACTGCCATGTCTTTCGACCTTCACTTTTTTGGCTGAGCCTAGCCACTTCTGTCTGAGATTCAGACTCAAACCCGTTTGATTGGCGAGTCAAATCACTGCATTACAGAGTATGTGAGTGTGTATGTGAACCATGTACAGTTTATAGATAAACATGGCAAAAGCATTTGAACCATCTTAGAAATTCATAAAGACAAGCACAGCAAAGTCTTCTTCTATACAGAAATTAGTGACAATAAAACTAGTATACAATTATCTAAACATCCTCTTTTAATAATTAATTTCTAATTTATTTACTACAATCATTAAGGCTTGATCATATTGAGTGAATAGCTTAGCTTGGAAAACACTACCAGGCAACAGCCCTAACCCTACCTAACCTACTTCAAATGTCACTCCTGGTGACCATTACAGTATAAAGCTTTCTTTTAAGTCTTCATAACTAACAGAATATACTATATAGCTATTATACAGCATTAACAAAACACAAGACCATTTTGTCTCAATAATTATACAATATATATCTACAGCACATACTCACTAAAATCTGAATTAAGATCCTTAACTTTATATAACCAATTGTAAAGAAACACACACACACAAAAGTTCTTAAAATAAAATTAAGATACAGGAAAGTCCTTGAATCAAATGTCTCAGAAATTTGTGGTAAAGTGACATAAACTTGCGTTAAGAGTCTCCTTACATCAGACGAGCATATCAAAAATACTTTCTTGAGTTTGGTGCAGGAATCAGGAGCCTGTGGGTTACACTGCTTTGCCGGGCATCATTTGAAGGATTTTCTGAATCTAACGGAAATTAAAAGTTGGGATGTTGTAGAGATTTTGAAACAGCTTCTCCTGCTGCTGTTGGAATTGCAACTGTTGACGCTGCAGTGACTCTTGAAGTCTGCGTTGGTCCTCTTGCATCTGTTGGGTTACATAATAATAGATCAGGTTTTAGGGTAAGGAAAATATAAGAGTCCTTACTCCAGTGTCTCAAGAAAATTCTGGAAGGACTGGAAACATTAGGTACTATATAATCATCAGGTAAAGCCTAACAGATGTAATTATTACAAGAAGTGTTAACCTTTTGCTTTAACAATTTTGCATATTGAACATAAAAGTTCCCCATCCTTTTTTTCTAACTTTATCTTATGTGGGTTAAAATCAGTCACTGTGAATTGAAACATGGACCTTATCGTTTTTTCTTTTTGACTTTCAGAAGCAATGCCCCAAAATGAAACTGAGGAACAAATAGAACAATAAAAGATATTGTAGTTGAAATTCAAATTACAGTTATCAGTCTTAAGAACAACAGACAAGAAAGACTTTACGATAACATGTTTTGGCAAGTGAAGTTACATAAAGAGATTTTCAGACATGGAACTGCATGGCCAATCAGGACAGTAAAACACACACACACACACACACATATGAAGTGCCTGGGATAAACCCTGGAAAGGTCTGTGGGCCCTGGATGTGGATAGGGAGCTGTGGTTTCGGTGCATTACACATGACAGTTAGAGACTGAGGGTGAGTGAATGTGGCCTTTTTGTCTGTTTTCCTGGTGCTACCTTGCTGAAGGGGGGGGTAGCAGTGCTGTTTCCTTTGGGGTGGGGTAGCAAAAGGAATGGGTGAAGGCAAGCATATATGAATATGTATATGTGTATATATGTATATGTCTGTGTATGTGTATGTATATATGTTGATAGGTACATGTATGAAGTATGAAGTACAAGTATGAAGTCTGTTGTGGATGAGAGAGCTTGGGAAGCGAGTCAGTTGTTGTTAGCTGATGATACAGCGCTGGTGGCTGATTCATGTGAGAGACTGCAGAAGCTGGTGACTGAGTTTGGTAAAGTGTGTGAAAGAAGAAAGTTAAGAGTAAATGTGAATAAGAGCAAGGTTATTAGGTACAGTAGGGTTGAGGGTCAAGTCAATTAGGAGGTTAGTTTGAATGGAGAAAAACTGGAGGAAGTAAAGTGTTTTAGATATCTGGGAGTGGATTTGGCAGTGGATGGAACCATGGAAGCGGAAGTGAATCATAGGGTGGGGGAGGGGGCGAAAATCCTGGGAGCCTTGAAGAATGTGTGGAAGTCGAGAACATTATCTCGGAAAGCAAAAATGGGTATGTTTGAAGGAATAGTGGTTCCAACAATGTTGTATGGTTGCAAGGCGTGGGCTATGGATAGAGTTGTGCACAGGAGGGTGGATGTGCTGGAAATGAGATGTTTGAGGACAATGTGTGGTGTGAGGTGGTTTGATCGAGTAAGTAATGTAAGGGTAAGAGAGATGTGTGGAAATAAAAAGAGCGTGGTTGAGAGAGCGGAAGAGGGTGTTTTGATATGGTTTGGGCACATGGAGAGAATGAGTGAGGAAAGATTGACCAAGAGGATATATATGTCGGAGGTGGAGGGAACGAGGAGAAGTGGGAGACCAAATTGGAGGTGGAAAGATGGAGTGAAAAAGATTTTGTGTGATCGGGGCCTGAACATGCAGGAGGGTGAAAGGAGGGCAAGGAATAGAGTGAATTGGATCGATGTGGTATACCGGGGTTGACGTGCTGTCAGTGGATTGAATCAGGGCATGTGAAGCGTCTGGGGTAAACCATGGAAAGTTGTGTGGGGCCTGGATGTGGAAAGGGAGCTGTGGTTTCGGGCATTATTGCGTGGCAGCTAGAGAGTGAACGAATGGGGCCTTTGTTGTCTTTTCCTAGTGCTACCTCGCACGCATGAGGGGGGAGGGGGATGGTATTCCATGTGTGGCGAGGTGGCGATGGGAGTGAATGGGGGCAGACAGTGTGAATTGTGTGCATGGGTATATATGTATGTGTCTGTGTGTGCACACATATGTGTACATTGAGATGTATAGGTATGTATATTTGCGTGTGTGGACGTGTGTGTGTGTATACATTGTGTATGGGGGTGGGTTGGGCCATTTCTTTCGTCTGTTTCCTTGCACTACCTCGCAAACGCGGGAGACAGCGACAAAGGAAAATAAAAAAAAAAGATATAGGTAAATGTATGTACATGTGCGTGTATATGAGCATTTATGTATATATATGTGTATACGAGATGATGGGACATTCTTCGTCTGTTTCCTGGCGCTACCTCACTCACGCAAGAAACAGTGATTAAGTATAATAGATTCCCATACATGCACATATACATACATATACATAGTAACATAGACATATACACATGTACACATTCATACTTGCTTGCCTTGATCCATCCCTGTCGCTACCCCGCCCCACAGGAAACAGCATCGCTACCTCCTACTTCACAAGGTAGCACCAGAAAGACAAAAAGGGTCACATTTGTTCACACAGTCTCTAGCTGTCGTGTAATGCACCGAAACCTCAGCTCCCTATCCACATCCAGGCACCACAGACCTTATATTTTATCATTTATTATACCTGATTGCTGTTCTCCATGTCAGCGAGGCAGTGCCAGGAAACATGAAGAAAGACCCATCCACTCATATGCATATATTTATTATTTTCATTTATTTTTATTTCATTTTGCTTTGTCGCTGTCTCCCGTGTTTGTGAGGTAGCGCAAGGAAACAGATGAAAGAAATGGCTCAACCCACCCCCATACACATGTATATACATACACGTCCACACACGCAAATATACATACCTATACATCTCAATGTACACATATGTGTGCACACACAGACACATACATATATACCCATGCACACAATTCACACTGTCTGCCTTTATTCATTCCCATCGCCACCTCGCCACACATGGAATACCATCCCCCTCCCCCCTCATGTGTGCGAGGTAGCGCTAGGAAAAGACAACAAAGGCCCCATTCGTTCACACTCAGTCTCTAGCTGTCATGCAATAATGCCCGAAACCACAGCTCCCTTTCCACATCCAGGCCCCACACTACTTTCCCTGATTTACCCCAGACGCTTCACATGCCCTGATTCAATCCACTGACAGCACGTCAACCCTGGTATACCACATCGATCCAATTCACTCTATTCCTTGCACGCCTTTCACCCTCCTGCATGTTCAGGCCCCGATCACTCAAAATCTTTTTCACTCCATCTTTCCACCTCCAATTTGGTCTCCCACTTCTCCTCGTTCCCTCCACCTCCGACACATATATCCTCTTGGTCAATCTTTCCTCACTCATTCTCTCCATGTGCCCAAACCATTTCAAAACACCCTCTTCTGCTCTCTCAACCACACTCTTTTTATTTCCACATATCTCTCTTACCCTTACATTACTTACTTGATCAAACCACCTCACACCACATATTGTCCTCAAACATCTCATTTCCAGCACATCCACCCTCCTGCGCACAACTCTATCCATAGCCCACACCTCGCAACCATACAACATTGTTGGAACCCCTATTCCTTCAAACATAGCCATTTTTGCTTTCGGAGATAATGTTCTTGACTTCCACACTTTCTTCAAGGCTCCCAGGATTTTCACCCCCTCCCCACCCTATGATTCACTTCCGCTTCCATGGTTCCATCCGCTGCCAGATCCACTCCCAGATATCTAAAACACTTTGCTTCCTCCAGTTTTTCTCCATTCAAACTTACCTCCCAATTGACTTGACCCTCAACCCTACTGTACCTAACAACCTTGCTCTTATTCACATTTACTCTTAACTTTCTTCTTTCACACACTTTAGCAAACTCAGTCACCAGCTTCTGCAGTTTCTCACATGAATCAGCCACCAGCGCTGTATCATCAGCGAACAACAACTGACTCACTTCCCAAGCTCTCTCATCCCCAACAGACTTCATACTTGCCCCTCTTTCCAAAACTCTTGCATTCACCTCCCTAACAACCCCATCCATAAACAAATTAAACAACCATGGAGACATCACACACCCCTGCCACAAACCTACATTCACTGAGAACCAATCACTTTCCTCTCTTCCTACACGTACACATGCCTTACATCCTCGATAAAAACTTTTCACTGCTTCTAACAACTTGTCGCTCACACCATATATTCGTAGTACCTTTCACAAAGCATCTCTATCAACTCTATCATATGCCTTCTCTAGATCCATAAATGCTACATACAAATCCATTTGCTTTTCTAAGTATTTCTCACATACATTCTTCAAAGCAAACACCTGATCCACACATCCTCTACCACTTCTGAAACCACAATGCTCTTCCCCAATCTGATGCTCTATACATGCCTTCACCCTCTCAATTAATACCCTCCCATATAATTTCCCAGGAGTACTCAACAAACTTATACCTTTGTAATTTGAGCACTCACTCTTATCCCCTTTGCCTTTATACAATGGCACTATGCACGCATTCCGCCAATCCTCAGGCACCTCGCCATGAATCATACATACATTAAATAACCTTACCAACCAGTGAACAATACAGTCACCCCCTTTTTTAATAAATTCCACTGCAATACCATCCAAACCTGCTGCCTTGCCAGCTTTCATATATATATATATATATATATATATATATGATATATATATATATATATATATATATATATATATATATATATATATATATTTATATTATTATTATACTTTGTCGCTGTCTCCCGCGTTTGCGAGGTAGCGCAAGGAAACAGACGAAAGAAATGGCCCAACCCCCCCCATACACATGTATATACATACGTCCACACACGCAAATATACATACCTACACAGCTTTCCATAGCTTACCCCAGACGCTTCACATGCCTTGATTCAATCCACTGACAGCACGTCAACCCCGGTATACCACATCGCTCCAATTCACTCTATTCCTTGCCCTCCTTTCACCCTCCTGCATGTTCAGGCCCCGATCACACAAAATCTTTTTCACTCCATATATATATATATATATATATATATATATATATATATATATATATATATATATATATATATATATATATATATATATTATCCCTGGGGATAGGGGATTAAGAATACTTCCCACGTATTCCCTGCGTGTCGTAGAAGGCGACTTAAAGGGGAGGGAGCGGGGGGCTGGAAATCCTCCCCTCTTGTTTTTTTTTTTTTTAATTTTCCAAAAGAAGGAACAGACGGGGCCAGGTGAGGATATTCCAAAAAAGGCCCAGTCCTCTGTTCTTAACGCTACCTCGCTAACGAGGGAAATGGCGAATAGTTTGAAAAAAAAAAATATATATATATATATATATATATATATATATATATATGCACCTGGGCATGAGAAGAAAGATCATGAGAGGCAAGTGTTTTGGGAGCCACTGAGTGAGTGTGTTAGTAGTTTTGATGCACGGGACTGGGTTATAGTGATGGGTGATTTGAATGCAAAGGTGCGTAATGTAGTAGTTGAGGGAATAATTTGTGTACATGGGGTGTTCAGTGTTGTAAATGGAAATGGAAGAGCTTGTAAATTTGTTCTGAAAAAGGACTGGTGATTGGGAATACCTGGTTTAAGAAGAGAGATACACATAAGTATACGTATGTAAGTAGGAGAGATAGCCAGAGAGCATTACTGGATTACGTGTTAATTGATTGGCGCGTGAGAGAGACTTTTGGATGTTAATGTGCTGAGAGGTGCAACTGGAGGGATGTCTGATCATTATCTTGTGGAGGCGAAGGTGAAGATATGTCGAGGTTTTCAGAAGAGAGAATGTTGGGGTGAAGAGAGTGGTGAGAGTAAGTGAGCTTGGGAAGGAGACATGTGTGAGGAAGTACCAGGAGAGACTAAGGTGAGAACAAAGGACAGAAGGGGAGCGGGGGAGGAATGGGATGTATTTAGGGAAGCAGTGATGGCTTGTGCAAAAGATGCTTGTGGCATGAGAAGCGTGGGAGGTAGGCAGATTAGAAAGGGTAGTGAGTGGTGGGATGAAGAAGTAAGATTGTTAGTGAAAGAGAAGAGAGAGGCATTTGGATGATTTTTGTAGGGAAATAATGCAAATGAGTGGGAGATGTATAAAAGAAAGAGGCAGGAGGTTAAGAGAAAGGTTCAAGAGGTGAAAAAGAGAGCAAATGAGAGTTGGGGTGGGAGAGTATCATTAAATTTTAGGGAGAATAAAAAGATGTTTTGGAAGGTGGCAATAAATTGCGTAAAACAAGGGAATCAACGGGAACTTCAGTGAAGGGGGCTAATGGGAGGGTGATAACAAGTAGTGGTGATGTGAGAAGAAGATGGAGTGAGTATTTTGAAGGTTTGTTGAATGTATTTGATGACTGAGTGGCAGATATAGGGTGTTTTGGTCGAAGTGGTGTGCAAAGTGAGAGGGTTAGGGAGAATGATTTGGTAAACAGAGAAGAGGTGGTAAAAGCTTTGCGGTAGATGAAAGCCGGCAAAGCAGCAGGTTTGGATGGTACTGCAGTGGAATTTATTAAAAAAGGGGGTGACTGTATTGTTGACTGGTTGGTAAGGTTATTCAATGTTTGTATGACTCATGGTGAGGTGCTTGAGGATTGGCGGAATGCTTGCATAGTGCCATTGTACAAAGGCAAAGGGGATAAAAGTGAGTGCTCAAATTACAGAGGTATAAGTTTATTGAGTATTCCTGGGAAATTATATGGGAGGGTATTGACTGAAAGGGTGAAGGCATGTACAGAGCATCAGATTGGGGAAGAGCAGTGTGGTTTCAGAAGTGGTAGAGGATATGCGAATCAGGTGTTTGCTTTGAAGAATGTATGTGAGAAATACTTAGAAAAGCAAATGGATTTGTATGTAGCATTTATGGGTCTGGAGAAAGCATTTGACAGAGTTGATAGAGATGCTCTGTGGAAGGTATTAAGAATATATGGTGTGGGAGGCAAGTTGTTAGAAGCAGTGAAAAGTTTTTATCGAGGATGTAAAGCATGTGTACGTGTAGGTAGAGAGGAAAGTGATTGGTTCTCAGTAAATGTAGGTTTGCGGCAGGGGTGTGTGATGTCTCCATGGTTGTTTAATTTGTTTATGGATGGGGTTGTTAGGGAGGTGAATGCAAGAGTTTTGGAAAGAGGGGCAAGTATGCAGTCTGTTGTGGATGAGAGAGCTTGGGAAGTGAGTCAGTTGTTGTTTGCTGATGATACAGCACTGGTGGCTGATTCATGTGAAAAACTGCAGAAGCTGGTGACTGAGTTTGGTAAGTGTGTGAAAGAAGGAAGCTGAGAGTAAATGTGAATAAGAGCAAGGTTATTAGGTACAGTAGGGCTGAGGGACAAGTCAATTGGGAGGTAAGTTTGAATGGAGAAAAACTGGAGTAAGTGAAGTGTTTTAGATATCTGGGAGTGGATTTGGCAGCGGATGGAACCATGGAAGTGAATCATAGGGTGGGGGAGGGGCAAAAGCTCCGGGAGCGTTGAAGAATGTGTGGAAGTCGAGAACATTATCTCCGAAAACAAAACTGGATATGCTTGAAGGAATAGTGGTTCCAACAATGTTATATGGTTGTGAGGTGTAGGCTACAGATAGAGTTGTGCGGAGGAGGGTGGATTTGCTGGAAATGAGATGTTTGAGGACAATATGTGGTGTGAGGTGGTTTGATCGAGTAAGTAATAATAGCGTAAGAGAGATGTGTGGTAATAAGAGTGTGGTTGAGAGAGCAGAAGAGGGTGTTTTGAAATGGTTTGGTCACATGAAGAGAGTGAGTGAGGAAAGATTGGCCAAGAGGATATATGTGTCAGAGGTGGAGGGAATGAGGAGAAGTGGGAGACCAAATTGGAGGTGGAAAGATGGAGTGAAAAAGATTTTGAGTGATCGTGGCCTGAACATGCAGGAGGGTGAAAGGCGTGCAAGGAATAGAGTGAACTGGAACGATGTGGTATACCGGGGTCGACGTGCTGTCAATGGATTGAACCAGGGCATGTGAAGCATCTGGGGTAAACCATGGAAAGTTGTGTGGGGCCTGGATGTGGAAAGGGAGCTGTGGTTTCGGTGCATTATTAAATGACAGCTGGAGACTGAGTGTGAACGAATGTGGCCTTTGTTGTCTTTTCCTAGCGCTACCTCGCACACATGAGGGGGGAGGGGTTTTTTATTTCATGTGTGGCGGGGTGGCGATGGGAATGAATAAAGGCAGAGAGTATGAATTATGTACTTGTGTATATATGTATATGTCTGTGTGTGTATATATATGTATATGTTGAGATGTATAGGTATGTATATTTGCGTGTGTGGACGTGTATGTATATAAATGTGTATGTGGGTGGGTTGGGCCATTCTTTCGTCTGTTTCTTTGCGCTACCTCGCTGACGCGGGAGACAGCGACAAAGCAAAATAAGTATAAATAAATAAATATATATATATATAAATATATAATATATATATATTTTTTTTTTTTTTTTTTCATACTTTGTCGCTGTCTCCCGCGTTTGCGAGGTAGCGCAAGGAAACAGACGAAAGAAATGGCCCAACCCCCCCCCCCATACACATGTACATACACACGTCCACACACGCAAATATACATACCTACACAGCTTTCCATGGTTTACCCCAGACGCTTCACATGCCTTGCTTCAATCCACTGACAGCACGTCAACCCCTGTATACCACATGACTCCAATTCACTCTATTTCTTGCCCTCCTTTCACCCTCCTGCATGTTCAGGCCCCGATCACACAAAATCTTTTTCACTCCATCTTTCCACCTCCAATTTGGTCTCCCTCTTCTCCTCGTTCCCTCCACCTCCGACACATATATCCTCTTGGTCAATCTCTCCTCACTCATTCTCTCCATGTGCCCAAACCATTTCAAAACACCCTCTTCTGCTCTCTCAACCACGCTCTTTTTATTTCCACACATCTCTCTTACCCTTACGTTACTTACTCGATCAAACCACCTCACACCACACATTGTCCTCAAACATCTCATTTCCAGCACATCCATCCTCCTGCGCACATCTCTATCCATAGCCCACGCCTCGCAACCATACAACATTGTTGGAACCACTATTCCCTCAAACATACCCATTTTTGCTTTCCGAGATAATGTTCTCGACTTCCACACATTTTTCAAGGCTCCCAAAATTTTCGCCCCCTCCCCCACCCTATGATCCACTTCCGCTTCCATGGTTCCATCCGCTGACAGATCCACTCCCAGATATCTAAAACACTTCACTTCCTCCAGTTTTTCTCCATTCAAACTCACCTCCCAATTGACTTGACCCTCACCCCTACTGTACCTAATAACCTTGCTCTTATTCACATTTACTCTCAACTTTCTTCTTCCACACACTTTACCAAACTCAGTCACCAGCTTCTGCAGTTTCTCACATGAATCAGCCACCAGCGCTGTATCATAAATATATAAATATATATATTGGTTCTCAGTGAATGTAGGTTTGCGGCAGGGGTGTGTGATGTCTCCATGGCTGTTTAATTTGTTTATGGATGGGGTTGTTAGGGAGGTAAATGCAAGAGTTTTGGAAAGAGGGGCAAGTATGAAGTCTGTTGGGGATGAGAGAGCCTGGGAAGTGAGTCAGTTGTTGTTCGCTGATGATACAGCGCTGGAGGCTGATTCATGTGAGAAACTGCAGAAGCTGGTGACTGAGTTTGGAAAAGTGTGTGGAAGAAGAAAGTTAAGAGTAAATGTGAATAAGAGC
This sequence comes from Panulirus ornatus, assembly GCF_036320965.1. Taxonomy (NCBI): domain Eukaryota; kingdom Metazoa; phylum Arthropoda; class Malacostraca; order Decapoda; family Palinuridae; genus Panulirus; species Panulirus ornatus. Next base: position 2,332,073 of record NC_092229.1, read on the forward strand.
AAGGTTATTAGGTACAGTAGGGTTGAGGGTCAAGTCAATTGGGAGGGGAGTTTGAATGGAGAAAAACTGGAGGAAGTGAAGTGTTTTAGATATCTGGGAGTGGATCTGGCAGCGGATGGAACCATGGAAGCGGAAGTGGATCATAGGGTGGGGGAGGGGGCGAAAATCCTGGGGGCCTTGAAGAATGTGTGGAAGTCGAGAACATTATCTCGGAAAGCAAAAATGGGTATGTTTGAAGGAATAGTGGTTCCAACAATGTTGTATGGTTGCGAGGCGTGGGCTATGGATAGAGTTGTGCGCAGGAGGATGGATGTGCTGGAAATGAGATGTTTGAGGACAATGTGTGGTGTGAGGTGGTTTGATCGAGTGAGTAACGTAAGGGTAAGAGAGATGTGTGGTAATAAAAAGAGCGTGGTTGAGAG